>NC_042286.1:15310033-15350033 GCF_901000725.2 Takifugu rubripes | reverse complement strand
AGCACTTTTTGGGGAAAACCTGGTCTGATTAGGAGAGACGGTGTCCATCCCACACGAGATGGCGCTTCTCTCATTTCTAGTAATCTGGCTAATTTTATTAGACCCAAAGTGACCTGACAATCCAGGGTCCAGACCAGGATGCAGAGTTGTAGTCTTACACACCTCTCTGCTGCTTCCTTAGAACCCTCATCCACCAACAATAACATATTTAACACTATAGAGGTAGTCTCTGTTCCACGGTTAAAAGTTCACCAAGCACAGAGCAGGGGAGCGGTCAATCACCAAAATCTTATTAAAATTAATAGCAATCTATCAAGTTATTAATTAATCCCAGACCAAAACATAGGTTCAGTTCATTTGAAAGCCTGACTCTTGGCATCACCCATCTGAACTGGAGGACAGAAAAGCCACTTCTGTTTGTAGTTGTATATCGGCCCCCTGCTGGGCCACATTCAGAGTTCCTGTCTGAGTTCTCTGATTTCTTACCTGACTTGGTCCTTAGAACAAAGTCATTATCATTGGAGACTTTAATATCCATGTAGACGTTGTAAATGACAGCTTTAGAAATGGCTTCATTTCATTACTTGAGTCAGTTGGTTTCCTCCAGCAGATAAACCAACCAACTCACAGCTTTAACCACACCCTAGATCTAGTTCTGCCTTATGGTGTTGAGGTAGAACATGTGTCAGTGTTCCCTCAGAACCCAGTCCTGTCAGACCATTCTTTGATCACTTTTACATTTATGATTAAGGATTCTTCTATGCTCAGAACAAAGTCTTACTATAGCAGATGTCTTTCAGATAATGCTGTAGCTAAGTTTAAGGAAGTGATCCCTGTGCTGATCCCAGGACCACCGTGTGTTTCCCCAGGGATCAATCATTATAATCTGAGCCCTGCTGAGGTCGACTCTATTGCTGAAGGTGCAGCAACCTCACTGAGAATCACGCTTGATTCTGTTGCCCCCCTGAAAAAGAAAATAGTAAATCAGAGGAGGTGTGGCCCCTGGTATAATTCACATATCAGGACCCTCAAGCAGAAAGTGCGAAGACGAGAAAGGAAGTGGCATTCTTGTAAAACAGACAGCTATCATGTAGCCTGGAAAGACTGTCTATTAGGTTACAAAAAGGCCCTTCGCAAGGCTAGAACAGCTTATTTTACTTCTTTGATTGAGGAAAATAAGAACAACCCCAGGTTTCTTTTCAGCACTGTGGCCAAATTAACCAAGAGTCACAGTGTTTTAGATCCACGTATCCCTTCTTTCCTGAGTGGTGAAGACTTCATGAGCTTCTTCACTGATAAAGTTCTAGCTATCAGAGAGAAAGCTAACCAGGCCATCCCAACAACTGGACCATCACCAGATGTGCCGACTGTGGGAACATACAGGGTCTCCAACGAGCCCTTAAACTCCTTCAGCCCTATATATTTTTCTGAGGCGTCATCGCTAATTCAGAAATCCCAGTCCACCACGTGTCTTTTAGATCCCATCCCAACACACCTGTTGAAGGATGTTCTACCATTGATAGGCAGTTCTATCCTGGACCAGATCAATGGTTCTTTAGTGTCAGGTTATGTACCCCGGTCCTACAAGGTGGCAGTGATTAAGCCGTTGCTTAAAAAACCATCACTGGATCCTGATGTCTTAGCAAATTATAGGCCGATATCCAACCTTCCTTTTATCTCTAAAGTTCTAGAGAAGGTGGTGGTGACTCAGTTACTGGAGCACCTGCAGAGGAACAGCCTGTTTGAGATGTTTCAGTCAGGCTTTAGAGCTCACCACAGCACAGAAACAGCACTTCTTAAAGTCACTAATGATCTTCTCATAGCTTCAGATCATGGACTGGTCTCTATGCTGGTTCTGCTGGACCTCAGTGCTGCTTTTGATACAGTTGATCACAGCATCCTGTTACATAGACTGGAACATGTGATTGGGATTAAAGGGACAGCACTAGACTGGTTTAGATCATATTTATCTGATAGATACCAGTTTGCCCATGTCCATGGTGTTCCCTCCTCATACAGTAGGGTTAGCCATGGAGTTCCTCAAGGTTCTGGACTTGGACCAATCCTCTTCACCTTGTACATGCTTCCCTTAGGGAACATTATTCGGCAGCATGGGAAAAATGTTCATTGTTATGCTGATGACACTCAGCTCTATTTATCCATGAAACCCGAGGAGACAGAGAAGTTAGTGAAGCTCCAGACCTGTCTTAAAGACATAAAGTCCTGGATGTCTTCAAATTTCCTCCTCCTTAACCCAGGAAAAACTGAGGTCATGGTGTTTGGTCCTGAACCTCTCAGGGATAGATTAGATCACATGATCACTCTAGATGGTATCTCATTAACATCTAGTGTCTCTGTGAGGAATCTAGGAGTAACTTTTGATCAAAATCTCTCCTTCAACTCACACATTAAATTAGTCTCTAGAAGTGCCTTTTTTCACCTGAGGAACATCTCAAAGATCAGGAAGCTGCTGACGCGGCATGATGGTGAAAAGTTAGTCCAGCATTTGTTACTTCCAGGCTGGACTACTGTAACTCTTTATTATCAGGGTGTCCAAACAACTCTTTAAGAAGCCTCCAGCTGATCCAAAATGCTGCAGCCAGAGTTCTGACAGGTATTGACAAAAGAGGTCACATGACTCCTGTACTGGCGTCGCTTCATTGGCTGCCCGTCAAATTTAGAATAATTTTTAAAACCCTTCTTTTGACCTACAAGGTCCTCAGAGGCCTCGCTCCATCCTACCTGGAGGAGCTAGTGATACCTTATCAGCCCAATAGACCGCTCCGCTCTCAGAATGCTGGTCTACTTGTGGTTCCCAGAGTTTCTAGGAGTAGAATGGGGGGCCGAGCATTTAGCTACCAGGCCCCCCTGCTATGGAACCAGCTCCCTGTCCAGGTACGGGAGGCTGACTCCATCGCTACTTTAAGATCAGACTCAAAACCTCCTCTTTGAAAAAGCTTATTGTTACTAATTCAGTAGTTCCAGTTACTATCATAGACAGACAAATTATCATACTTAAGGGGGTCGTCTAATCGTTAGGTTAACATCTTAGCAATGTTGTTATAGGCCACTCCTCGCCTCTACTCGCCTCTCCTCTCCTCTCCTCTCCTCTCCTCTCCTCTCCTCTCCTCTCCTCTCCTACCTATCCTATCTTCTACCTGTCCTCCCCCTTCTCCTCTCTCTCTACCCAGGCGGCCATCAGCAGGAGGGTCCCCCTACATGAGCCTGGTCCTGCTCAAGGTTTCTTCCTGTTAAAGGGGAGTTTTTCCTTGCCACTGTTGCTTGTCTGGGGTCAGGCCCTGGGATTCTGGAAAGCGCCTTGAAACAATTTTGATTGTATAAGACGCTATATTTGATTTGATTTATTTGATTTGATTTGAGAATAATTAGCATCAAACTGGAGTTCTAGTCTGCAGTACTAAGCAGAGCACCACCTTCACCACCTTGAGGTAGATGAAGCAGCCGTTGGCTCCAAAATTGAATACTTGTGGTAACTGGTGGTAACACGCTTTTCTATGGCGACCGTCGCCCATTGTGCGTCGGACAGCAGATTGACAACAAAAGCTATCTTTTGTCTATCTGAGGCATACACCACCGAATGTAGGTCGAACACATACGAACTTTGCACCAGGAAGCTGAGGCACAAGCCTACCTCTCCAGATTAACACTTGGAAATGAGAACAAGGGGCTCACGTGTGGCACAAGCCCACGACACCGGCAGCAGAGAAGCCGAGCTCAAGGAGGACAGCGAAGCGGCGCCCGGGGAGCCGAGGCCGTACTGGCCGGACAGAGAAGGCCGCCACATTGGCAGAAAGATCCTGGAGCAAGTTCAAAAGCTGTTTTTTGTGTTGGCTAAAGGCTAAAAGCGTCAGTCTGGTCAGATGGTTCCGTTACAATCTGCAGTGCAATTTGCGCCAACGTGCTAAAAAGAATGCAGACAATAGAGGAAAGATAAAGGTTTATTTCTAATATTTAAAAGTACAGTGAACGTTAGCCTGATCGTGTGGGAAACAGACAAGGAACGGTGCAGCACCAAACCAGGATCATAACACACTTCACCTTTTGGTGATGGTGAGTTTATTATGGAAAAGGATTTTAAAAATGGGTACATTAAAAAAGAGGATAAACACCGTACCCAAGTACCCAGTACCCAAAAATATCTCAAAATATATGCAGGTCTAATTCAGAGATTGTTAACAGGCATTTCATCATGCAGGAGTGGGCGGGGCCTGTTTGATATTCATGTTACTGAGGTCATGTTCATCATTTTTAAAGGCCCACAGTCAGATGGAATGAGCTTTAAAAAGCAATAATGAACAGTCAGCCCTCCTGGACGTCATGTTCAAGTCCAGGCTTTAAACAACTGCAATGATTTAACGATATTTCTCTTGTGTTTACACCTTATTTTTGATGCTCCATTTGAAGAACATGAGAAAGAGAGAAAAGAAGCTCAGCTGACCCAGAAAACCGCCCGATAATTATGGTGTCAGAGTCCTCTGAAAGAAGAATGTTGCTCCAGCCGTCAGCCGTACATGTACAAATACACCCACTGCAATTTAAACACATGACAGATTATTACTAAATTCCAAGCACCAGAGGATTCCTGCAGCTTAATTGGGTTTGTTAGAGCTTCACTTTAGGGTGTGGTGGATCTACCTCAGCTTTCTGCAGAGTCAGCAACAGCCCATCAGACAGCTGGCTGAAGATTTCTGTTGGAAAAGAGACACAAAGGTGTTCATTCCCTGAAACTGGACAAACTGGAGAAGTCTAAAAGACACACGATGTGTCCCCTGTAATTCTGAAAACCATGAAATGAATCCTTATTTTTTCCTATTTCAACCGGGCACGTGTGAACGGACTCACGGTTCATGCTCTCCCAGCGAAGCATCAGGCTGATGAAGTTTTCCAGCGTTATGACTCCAGAATCTGGAGATCCAGATGTGGAACCATAACGCAGAGCCATCAAATTCAGCAGGTCATCGTTCAGCCTGTTTCCTGCATTCAGGGAACCAAAGCACAGCTGAATAATTAGAGTTTGACGAGGCCGCTGAAAGAAAACTTGACATTCAAATCACAATGGGAGTTCTTAAATGATTGAGCTGATAAAACTCTGAAGGTGAGTGACAGGACCCGACCCCACCCTGGGAGTTCCCTCTCTATAAAGACTATTATCTGTAATGCTAAGCAGGTTATTTGTTGGTGTCTTTTGTAGGCAGAGCTCTTCCATTTCAGGTTTACACACACATGTCAAAGCTACATTCCATGAGGGCCCCACCTTAAAACTGTTGGGAGTCCCGAGTTTTCCCTCTCTGTCCCTTGTTTGTCTGTTTTCAGGCTGGGCGGAGCGCTTTCCTGCCTCTCCTCCGTGGGGCGAGCAAGGACACCTGAAGGCGATCTCCTGTCATTACCCACGCCTGCCTAACCCCCCGTGGTACAGCCTGGCTCCGAAAACGCTGTTTGCACGTTACCTGTCTGGAACTAATCGTTGGTGTTTCCTGCAGATCGTCTCGGACGCCTGCTGGCGCCGCCCAGCGCCGCCCAGCCTGCTCCAGTCTGACTGGGTTTGTCGCTCACCTGCACCCTGTGGCTCTGTTCAGAACTTGGACCTCAGTAAACCTGTTTTCAACCTCACCCTATCATGTGTGTCTGCATTTGGGGTCTCGATTTGTGTCCGCAGATCGTAACAAAAACCCAGAGCTCACCAATGTCAAGGATCCTCTAGGCCTACACATGACACTCGTGATGACTCCACTGTCTAGATGTGGTTCCTGGTGCTTGTGTCTGGTCCGCTACTGAAGGTGCGGGATGAGGGATCATGCAAAGAGTCCGATGATTTACCTGTAGCCTCGACTGCATTCCTCAGCTTGTTGAGTGGCAGCGTTCCTGTGTTGGAATCATCAGTACGGACGAAAATGTCCTGGTTGACACAAGGAGAACCCCTGAGAATCACGACCAGCCCAGTTTGTTCTTTTCTTGATTTTACCTTGAGTGCAAGGATCTTCCTCCAGAGGCGTAAGAATTCCCGTTGGTTCAGTTTTCCTGTGACTGATGTCTAATGGGACATTAAGACTTGGTTTGGAGCATGCTGCTTCATGTTCATGTAAAGGTCAGCACACCTGGAGCTGTTCTCATACTGCTGTTATTACTGCAGGAAGGCAGAACAAGGCTTCACCTGTCAGATCTTTCTGTGACTGAGTCAGTAACGTTCACGAAGCTCAGGTGGGACATGCCAAATTCAGCTTAAGCTCCTAAAACTACAACCATCATTGTAGCATTGAAAAAGGACCTGAAGCCTTCGGGGAAGAACAAGTCCAAGTTCATTTCTGTAAAGTAATAGAAGGAGTGAAGAGCCACAGGGGAGGCTGAAGAAGATAGGATACGTCCATGAGTGCCACCATGCTGCGACAGGCATCGGTGCTGAAGCCTCCGGATTTCAAGTCCCCTAATTACAAAGATAATAACAAAGATGGTAATAATAATCATGATAACGAGCAGTTTGAAGATAGTACAAGTGAGCTCAGTTATTTAGTCCAGACCGTTCAGGATCCTCTCATTCAGAAGCTTCTGAAGCTGCTCAGCATCCACTTCATCATACTGGAAGAACCCCAAAAGAAAGAAGATCCACCATGACCAGAGTCCAACAACACCACCCTGAAACCCCCTGAGCCTCTGTCCTGGTTAACTGAGAACTGGTATAATCCCACACACACACACCCAAACACACACACCCACACACACACACACACACACTTTACCTCGTCAGAGAACTCATTGAAGTCACTCTCCTTACTGGAGTCGTCGGTTCCGTTGTCATCAGGAGTGTTGGTCTGTAAAACATTGGCTGCTGTTTGATTACCAAAGTTAGAACGAGAACTCGGTCCATCACCACGGCAACACACCTCGTCTGCAGCGTGCTCGTTATCATGGTCGTGTCTTTCAGAGTTCTCACTGAGAGCAAAAACCAAATCTGTGGTTAAACTCCAACAAGTCTGGCTCTAGCAGGAGCTTTAACTCGTGAGTGACTCACTGGACGTGTGTCTCTGCTTTGGACAAGATGGTCAGGAGGTACGAGGCCGTCTCGTTGGGGTTGAAGGTGGAAGGTACGATCAGGTATTCCCCAGGCTTCAGTGCCATCAGCTCCATCACCTCACGGGCGTTCACGTACGTCTTACTTTGTCCGACTGGAGTATTTCCCTGGAAAAAGGAGGCTGGAAACTTGCCAGTGTGTGACTTGTACTGCAACACAAAGAATCAATCAGTGGAACTTAACTTGATCAACGGGAAGATCCCAGGAGAGCAGCAGAGCTGAGTGTATGATGGGAAAATGTGACTCACTTCATCCGTCACCTTGAAGACCAAATCAAAACATTGTTAAGATGTTTCAGTAGCTCCTCCCAAAAATCTATAAATGGTCAAACTGACCTCAAATACAGAGAAGCCGATATGGAGGTTTTGGACCAGACGCCTGTTTCTCTTGTCAGGTTTTTGCATCAGAGACACCAGCATAGTCTTGTCGTTATCACTTGAAGAACATTCACTCAGCAGTTTGTCCACTTTAACCCGATACTGCGGATTAGTCCAGAAGCTCTCTGGGGGGACAAACATACCAGAGATCAGAACGAATCCTTTTACATCTTTCGGTAGATGTGACGAGCCCAGGAGGGGCGAGAGGTGTCGAACTACCGATGTTATTGATGCATCCTCCAGCAGTGATTCCTGCCACCCATCTGCCCTCATAGCAGGAGCTTCTCCAGTGACAGGAAGAGCTTCCATCCAGGAAGTCGGGACATAGGCAGCAGATGTCGAGGTCTGCAAAGAACCTGCAGAAATCCTCCAGCGCCATCCTGTCCACACAAAAGACATTTGTGTTGCTTCCACCCACCATGGAGCTTCTGAAATGAACAGTTTGGGAGATGTTGTGTCTTGTTGTGCATGATGAACATACCAGAACTCCCCATCGTTCTGCATGTGGTGGCACATCTCGCGATCTTCAGAGCTCACAGTGTTCCACAAACGTGACCTTTGAGGATCATTTGATCAAAACAAAAAGAAAAAAGGAATAAGGTTAAAGCCACCTTCAAGTGTTGTGAGCCAGTGGAACATCTGCACCATCTTGCTTGTCTGGAAGAAAGATCCAGTTCTGTCATTTTTTCTCCCTATTAGCAAGTATATCTGCTACTTTTCTGACAACAATACGTGAAGCGATCAATTTAATACAATTTCTATAGACTCGGTTCCTGTTCTAGACGGGAAACCTCAACAGGTACCTCTTAAGGTGTGGCAGCTGCTTTCTTTGTGGGGAAAGGTCAGCAGACACCTTCACTTTAATACAAGTTTAGAATCCTGCTAATCTCCTAAACTGGGTGTGACAGTGTTTGCAACATAAATGCAGGGATTAAAGTTGAATAAGCAGCGTCATTTCTCATTTAGTAGTTCTGAAGGCCCACCGAGAGAATTCTGTCAGTTTCTCAAGTTCTCATGCCACACACTCCCTCAGCGGCCGCGCCCCTATTGAAAGTCTGATATAACACAGGAGGGTTCCTCCATCTACACAGGTATTTCTACGCCTGAACTGGTGTCCCGAGCGGCATGTCCCCATGACCTTTGACCTATGCATTATGACCAGAATAATATCCTGGTCTGATTCTTACTCGTCGCTCCAGTCTCCATTCCACTCTCCCTGGCCCCAGGGGTTCCATAAACGCACCAGGTTCACCTGCCTCCCCTGGCTCATGAGCTGACCACCAAGAGAAGGAAATCATTCAATTAAGCCTCCTCCAATTCCCCTTATTAAGCGACACAGCCCGACAGATGCAGGTATTTACCTGTTTCACACCTGTGACGGTGTAGGCGTGGCCTTGGACCAACCCGTTTGACAGGACCCTGTTGGCCGAAGTCTCCTACAAAAACAGTCTTTTAATCTTAACATTTAATTACCAACAAAATGAAGTTGAATTGAGTTTTTGAATATTTCTTTGGTCGAAATGTTTCAAATACATTATTCTCATCAGGAAATTGCTGAAAACAGCAGAGACATGTGTAAAAATGTTGCTTTTTTCCTGTGCGTTACTCTCATGCATCAATCTTCCATCAATAGTTTTACCCCTTGTGTTCCACAACCCATCAGCGACTTGCTTTTCCCCGCTCTGAACATCAGCTCCCACAGAGCCAACGGAGGGTCTGACAGCTGCACACAGATGTGAACGCCACCAGTGAAGTCCACCAAAGCTTCAGCAGGGCTGCCAGCATTCATGTCTGAATATGATCCACACACCCTGAGGCAGATGAGCCAGTGATTAAACCTGGTGAGGGTTAGGATTGGGGTAACCCTAACCTAGGACTGGGGTAACCCTAACCTAGGACTGGGGTAACCCTAACCTAAGGTTGGGGTAACCCTAACCTAGGACTGGGTTAACCCTAACCTAAGGTTGGGGTAACCCTAACCTAGGATTGGGGTAACCCTAACCTAAAGTTGGGGTAACCCTAACCTAGGATTGGGGTAACCCTAACCTAGGATTGGGGTAACCCTAATCTAGGACTGGGGTAACCCTAACCTAGGATTGGGGTAACCCTAATCTAGGATTGGGGTAACCCTAACCTAAAGTTGGGGTAACCCTAACCTAGGATTGGGGTAACCCTAACCTAGGATTGGGGTAACCCTAATCTAGGACTAGGGTAACCCTAACCTAGGCCTGGGGTAACCCTAACCTAGGATTGGGGTAACCCTAATCTAGGACTGGGGTAACCCTAACCTAGGCCTGGGGTAACCCTAACCTAGGATTGGGGTAACCCTAACCTAAAGTTGGGGTAACCCTAACTGCAATCTCACACACAAAGAGTCCATACTTGGCGTAAGCTTTCTCCAGCAGAGCGGGCCAGAACTCATTTGGGGTTTTGGACTGGACAAAGAGGAGCCTCCCGTTGATTGTTGGAAGTTTGTCATCAATGATGACATCGATCCATTTTCCAAATCTCCAGAACTGAGAGCAAAAGTAGAGCCAGAAGGTTTAAATGCACAAAAACAAATCAGATATTGCTGGAGTGTTCAGGAGTTCAATCAAAGAACACTTCAGCTTCAACTGGACTTCCTTGTTGTTTCCTGAAGATGTTTCGCCTCTCATCCAAGAGGAAAATCAGATTTTCTTTTTAAATCAAATCATCTTTATTTATCGGCACCTGACCATCAAAATTTTCTCTAGGAGCTTTATAGAAACCCAGAGGGCACCGTCCTGCTAATGGACTGATGGATGGAGGAGAAGAAGGGAGTAGGACAGATAGAGAAGAGAATAGGCACAAATCATCTAAATTCATTGATGACACTGAGCAATTAAAGCTAGAGCTGAGCGGGTCAGAGGGGTCAAAGGTTGGCACTAAGTGGCGGTCCTTGCTACATCATGTCAAAATGATGCTTTTAATTTGAAACTACCTGCCTGACTGGACCTCAGTGGGAATTTGGTTCACTAATGGACAAAATGTAATGTGTGTGTGTGTGTGTGTGTGTGAGTGTGCGTGCGCATGTTTTTATAAAGTCACATCAGTTGTTTACCCTGAAGTGAAACAGTCCACAGTATTCTTCATCAAATGACTGATCGAGAGGAACCACCTGCTCCAGGATGGGCCTCTGAAAGGTCAGGGCTCCGATGGAGGCCAAAAACCAGCAGTTTCCTGCAAGGAAACAAGAGAGGAGCGCGATCTTGTCTTGATTACGTCCATGCAAACATTTTTCTCAGACCAGCCTCTGTTTCCATTTTGATCATTATGCAAAACGAGGTGATTAACGACTACGGCCACCGTTCAGTGATCAACAGATCTTTCGACCTTGTTGCTGCTCAACATCACCGGTGTGGATGTGACCTCACATCTGACAAACTGTAGTGAACCTGATTCACATGCGGCTTGTGAACCGGTCCCAGGCTGCAGGTTCTCCTACCTATGACGCCTTGGCCGAAGTCAAACCGCGACATCCCGTCAACACTGAAAGAGGGGCTGGGAACCATTTTCTGCCAGAAAGACAACGTTGACTGCAATGATTTATGATGAGTGTGTGTGAGTGTGTGTCTGTGTGCATCTGTGTGTGTGTGTGTGTGTGTGTGTGTGTGTGTGTGCATCTATGTGTGTGTGCGTCTGTGTGCATCTGTGTGTGTGTGTGTGTGTGTGGGCATCTATGTGTGTGTGCGTCTGTGGGCATCTATGTGTGTGGGCGTCTGTGGGCATCTATGTGTGTGTGCGTCTGTGGGCATCTATGTGTGTGTGCGTCTGTGGGCATCTATGTGTGTGCGCGTCTGTGGGCATCTATGTGTGTGCGCGTCTGTGGGCATCTATGTGTGTGTGCGTCTTTGGGCATCTATGTGTGTGTGCGTCTGTGGGCATCTATGTGTGTGTGTGTGTGCATCTGTGTGCATCTATGTGTGTGTGAGTGTGTCCGTCTGTGTGTGTGTGCGTCTGTGTGCATCTATGTGTGTGTGTGTGTCTCTGTGTGCATCTATGTGTGTGTGAGTGTGCATCTCTGTGTGTGTGTGTGTGTCTCTGTGTGCATCTATGTGTGTGTGAGTGTGTCCGTCTGTGTGTGTGTGCGTCTGTGTGCATCTATGTGTGTGTGAGTGTGCATCTATGTGTGTGTCTCTGTGTGCATCAATGTGTGTGTGAGTGTGCATCTGTGTGTGTGTGTGTGTGTGTGTCTCTGTGTGCATCTATGTGTGTGTGAGTGTGTCCGTCTGTGTGTGTGTGCGTCTGTGTGCATCTATGTGTGTGTGAGTGTGCATCTATGTGTGTGTCTCTGTGTGCATCAATGTGTGTGTGAGTGTGCATCTGTGTGTGTGTGTGTGTGTGTGTCTCTGTGTGCATCTATGTGTGTGTGAGTGTTAAGAAGACCCACAATTGGTCTCAGCCACACCACTCGTTTTATGTCTGCAGCTGATAGTATTCCAGGACCGATGGATCTCCTGTCAGGAGGGAACATCTCATCAATGTAGCGGACTGCTTTAGTCAGGCAGTACTGCTTCAGCTGCTGGAAGTCCTGGTTGAGAAACCTCTCAGGGTTGCTGATGGTCCCGATACCCTTCGCTTTGCTCCGTGCATTTAGGATGTTCGTACAGGCTCCAGGAGGAGACATTCTGCCACCGTCTCAGCTGTAACGTTTCACATTAGAGAATTTAAACCTTCCTATTGCAGCAGGGTTAACCCTAACCCTAACCCTGACTCTGACCCTCTAACCCTAACCCTGACTCTGACCCTCTAACCCTAACCCTGACTCTGACCCTCTAACCCTAACCCTGACTCTGACCCTCTAACCCTAACCCTGACTCTGACCCTCTAACCCTAACCCTGACTCTGACCCTCTAACCCTAACCCTAACCCTGACTCTGACCCTCTAACCCTAACCCTGACTCTGACCCTCTAACCCTAACCCTAACCCTGACTCTGACCCTCTAACCCTAACCCTAACCCTGACCATAACCCTCTAACCCTAACCCTGACCCTGACCCTCTAACCCTAACCCTCTAACCCTAACCCTAACCCCGACCATAACCCTCTAACCCCAACCCTCTAACCCCAACCCTCTAACCCTAACCCTCTAACCCTAACCCCCTAACCCCCTAACCCTAACCCTCTAACCCTGACCCTAACCCTAACCCTAACCCTAACCCTGACCCTGACCCTAACCCTAACCCTTACCCTTACCCTGACCCTAACCCTCTAACCCTAACCCTGACCCTAACCCTCTAACCCTAACCCTCTAACCCCAACCCTCTAACCCTAACCCTGACCCTAACCCTCTAACCCCAACCCTCTAACCCTAACCCTCTAACCCTAACCCTCTAACCCTAACCCCCTAACCCCCTAACCCTCTAACCCTCTAACCCTGACCCTAACCCTGACCCTGACCCTCTAACCCTAACCCTCTAACCCTAACCCTAACCCTGACCGTAACCCTCTAACCCTAACCCTCTAACCCTGACCCTAACCCTGACCCTAACCCCAACCCTCTAACCCTCTAACCCTAACCCTCTAACCCTCTAACCCTAACCCTAACCCTCTAACCCCAACCCTCTAACCCTAACCCTCTAACCCTAACCCTGACCCTAACCCTCTAACCCCAACCCTCTAACTCTAACCCTCTAACCCTAACCCTAACCCTTACCCTGACCCTGACCCTGACCCTAACCCTCTAACCCTAACCCTGACCCTAACCCTCTAACCCTAACCCTGTAACCCCAACCCTCTAACCCTAACCCTCTAACCCTAACCCTAACCCTGACCCTGACCCTAACCCTCTAACCCCAACCCTCTAACCCTAACCCTCTAACCCTAACCCTAACCCTCTAACCCCCTAACCCTCTAACCCTCTAACCCTAACCCTAACCCTTTAACCCTAACCCTAACCCCCTAACCCTCTAACCCTAACCCTCTAACCCCAACCCTCTAACCCTAACCCTAAACCTCTAACCCTAACCCTCTAACCCTAACCCCCTAACCCTCTAACCCAACCCTCTAACCCTAACCCCTCTAACCCTAACCCCCTAACCCTCTAACCCTAACCCTCTAACCCTAACCCTCTAACCCTAACCCTCTAACTCTGACCCTCTAACCCTGACCCTAACCCTCTAACCCTAACCCTCTAACCCTAACCCTAACCCTCTAACCCTCTAACCCTCTAACCCTGACCCTCTAACCCTGACCCTAACCCTCTAACCCTAACCCTCTAACCCTAACCCTAACCCTCTAACCCTAACCCTCTAACCCTGACCCTCTAACCCTGACCCTAACCCTTTAACCCTAACCCTGACCCTGACCCTAACCCTCTAACCCTAACCCTAACCCTAACCCTCTAACCCTAACCCTAACCCTCTAACCCTAACCCTCTAACCCTAACCCTAACCCTCTAACCCTGACCCTCTAACCCTGACCCTAACCCTCTAACCCTAACCCTCTAACCCTAACCCTAACCCTCTAACCCTAACCCTCTAACCCTAACCCTCTAACCCTAACCCTAACCCTCTAACCCTAACCCTCTAACCCTGACCCTCTAACCCTGACCCTAACCCTCTAACCCTAACCCTCTAACCCTAACCCTAACCCTCTAACCCTAACCCTCTAACCCTGACCCTCTAACCCTGACCCTAACCCTCTAACCCTAACCCTCTAACCCTAACCCTAACCCTCTAACCCTAACCCTCTAACCCTGACCCTAACCCTCTAACCCTAACCCTCTAACCCTAACCCTAACCCTCTAACCCTAACCCTAACCCTCTAACCCTAACCCTAACCCTAACCCTTATTTCAATACTCTCCATTAGATGCGGCCTGTATCTCCAATGATAATTGACCTTCATGCTGTTTACACACATTCTTAATCAGTCACATGACGGCACCCTGTGTGCAAAGGTCAGAGGTCAGAGAGGTGAACAGTCCACCAAGTACAAACATCACTGACATCACTCAAGATATGATCAGTCAGAAGCTTTCATTTAAACTCCAGCTCACCTCACAATGAGCTGATTTAGGCTTTTTCCTTATCAAAAATAACCCCCAAAAATCTAATTGACATTAAGAGAAGTTTATAAGCAGTTTTTTATTACTTTCATTAATCCAGCCAGACTATTTAGTTTAACTCAGTTTGATTAGATCCCTCTAAATATCTTGTATTCCATCTTTTTAAGCTGTTTAATAAATGTTTAACATGAGTAATAAAAATAAGAAGTTGATTTTCCAGCTTCAGCACTTGGTCAACTCAGCATATTCAGACTTGGCGAGACTTTAACTATGTGTTGTCCATAGCGTGGCAGCACTGATGAAGGACCTTGTAAAAGGACATTTCCATTTCATTTCTTGCTGCTTTGAAGCTAAAGGTTAGCTTTTGGGATGTTCCAGCAATTTTGTTTTGGTGATATTCCTACTCTCCATGACGGCCTGGTAGAATTCAGCCAACCAAGAAGGTTGCTTTAAGGGAATTCTTAATGAATAACAGTTTTATAAATGGATCATTTCAGTGTTTCAGTTGTGTACTGTCTGAAATGTAATGACAGCAGGTTGCAGAAACATGAAAGAACTTTCTGAAAGCCTCATCTTACCTTAGATTAGAGTGTCGCTCAGCTGAAGTGGACAGGTGAGTAAGACGGTGAACGCTGCAGCTCTTTTGTATTGTCTGAGGCTAACGCTAATGCGATGGGTTGTTCCTCTGACAGACCACACCTGTCAGCCACTCAATGGCACTGAACACACAGCAGCTGACAGGTGCTCTCTCAGGTAGGACATGAAATGTGTCACATATCCGGATTGACCCGTGTCTTCACCTGTCAGCAAAGGTACAACAGCAGAACTGGTGTCTCAAAGACTTGGTTCCCTCTTCAGAAGCACACAGCAGCACCGTATAGAGCGCACAGACATCCTCTTTATTAGAAATGTTCCATATTTAAGATACGGATCAAGATCTGCTCTGGACTCGATTGTGAACATGTTGCAAGGTTTAATAGATGATAAAACAGGATACAAGATAATAACTGAGGATATGGGATAATAGACTATATATACAGTATATATATATACTGTATATATATATATATAAAGATGGTATAGGATGATAAATGATAATAAAGGATGATATATGATAATTCAGGGCGATACATGATGATACGGGGTGATATATGATAATATAGGGTGATACGGGGTGATACATGATAATACAGGGTGATACGGGGTGATACATGATAATACAGGGTGATACGGGGTGATATATGATAATAGGGTGATACGGGGTGATACATGATAATACAGGGTGATAAGGGGTGATATATGATAATACAGGGTGATACGGGGTGATACATGATAATACAGGGTGATACGGGGTGATATATGATAATAGGGTGATACGGGGTAACAGATGTTTGCATAGACAGCAGAAGCTGTCAAAGGGAACCCAGCGTGTCGTGGTCTTCCAGTCTTGGTCTCAGGCTGCGTTATCATTTCAGACATTATCATAAACACATTACCTGTCATTTTCTCTACAGGTAGAACAACATTCAGGATCCACCCACTGCCGTGTTGTCACAGGTACGATACACACGACCTTACCACTGATGACAGCGTGATGACAGACTCGCACACACAGAAAGGTCATGTGACAGCGGGGCTCACACAGAAAGGTCATGTGACAGCGGGGCTCACATCGTTAACCTTTACAACTGCACGTGTGCATAATTAAGGTTGTCTTAAGAAGAACGTTGTGGGACAGGAACACAGCAGCAGGACGATGCCAGGCTCCAGTCAGAGCCCACCGGAGGATGCTGGGGTGGTGGGATGAAGCTACGGAGCATGTGGCACAGAGCAGCACATTAACACAGAGCAGCATAAAAACACAGAGCAGCGTAATAACACAGAGCAGCACATTAACACAGAGCAGCGTAATAACACAGAGCAGCGTAATAACACAGAGCAGCACATTAACACAGAGCAGCGTAATAACACAGAGCAGCGTAATAACACAGAGCAGCGTAATAACACAGAGCAGCACATTAACACAGAGCAGCGTAATAACACAGAGCAGCGTAATAACACAGAGCAGCACATTAACACAGAGCAGCACATTAACACAGAGCAGCACATTAACACAGAGCAGCACATTAACACAGAGCAGCACATTAACACAGAGCAGCACATTAACACAGAGCAGCGTAATAACACAGAGCAGCGTAATAACACAGAGCAGCACATTAACACAGAGCAGCATAAAAACCCAGAGCAGCGTAATAACACAGAGCAGCACATTAACACAGAGCAGCACATTAACACAGAGCAGCGTAATAACACAGAGCAGCACATTAACACAGAGCAGCACATTAACACAGAGCAGCACATTAACACAGAGCAGCACATTAACACAGAGCAGCACATTAACACAGAGCAGCGTAATAACACAGAGCAGCGTAATAACACAGAGCAGCACATTAACACAGAGCAGCGTAATAACACAGAGCAGCACATTAACACAGAGCAGCACATTAACACAGAGCAGCGTAATAACACAGAGCAGCACATTAACACAGAGCAGCACATTAACACAGAGCAGCGTAATAACACAGAGCAGCGTAATAACACAGAGCAGCACATTAACACAGAGCAGCACATTAACACAGAGCAGCGTAATAACACAGAGCAGCACATTAGATGTATAAAATGTCGATGCTACCAAATTAATATAATTTACAATGGGGAATTCTGTCATTTTGAAGCCAAAAACAGAAAAATGTTAGACGTTTAATTTTGTTAGTTGTTTATCATTTTTGGCTTGAGTCAAGTAAAATACCAAAAAACCTGAATCCACAGACACATTTACTGATCAGTTTCCATCTTTCTTCCCTCCTCGCTTCCTTAAGTGTACATGGAAAGATAAATCCACTGAAAACAGAGAAACACACGTTACTCACACACTTAAATGTGGTCTTGTCAGGTTTGTGCTGCTAATGCTGCTAACTGTGCTAGCTTTTTTATTGTATTTCCTGCATCAGATCATTCAAAATGTCAGTCAGGAGATTCACTGTCTGTATTTTTTCTCACTTCTGGCTCGCGAAGATTCATCCACTTTCCATCAGACAGATTCTTGAAGATCTCTGTCAATCAAAAGTGATGTCAGCGCTCCAACATGGCAGGCCTGGAGGCAGAAGGTTGTTTTGGCCTTCACTCACTGTGCATGCAGTCCAAACGCAGGATGAGGCTGATGAAGCTCTCCAGGGACATGTGACCAGCAGAGCCGCCGTAGCGCACAACCATCAGGCTGAGCATGTCGTCACTGAGCCTCTTTCCTGGGGGGACACGGACAGACCGGACACATGGAGCCACAGTCAAACTTCCAGGTGTGACCTTAGTTCCCTCATCAGAGACCAGGAGTGACTGAATAAGAGGTGGGGAGGGAGGAGGAGGGGAGGGGAGGGGGGGAGGAGGAGGGGAGGGGGAGGAGGAGGAGGAGGTGGAGGGAGGGGAGGAGGGGGGGGTGGAGGGGGGAGGAGGGGGAGGGAGGGGAGGTGGGGGAGGGAGGAGGAGAAGGAGGTGGAGGGAGGAGGCGGTGGGGGGAGGGAGGGGAGGTGGGGGGGAGGAGGAGGGGGAGGGAGGAGGGGGGCACACCCCAGGGGCAGAACATCTCCTGGGTTGTCTAAAGAAGAGCTAATAGCATCAGGAGCTAATAGCATCAGGAGCTAATAGCATCAGGAGCAACATCCTGACTGGCCCACCTGAAGCATTGAAGGCGTTCCTCAGCTCATTCAGTGACAAAGTTCCTGTTTGTGACACATCAGTCAGGTAGAAAATATCCTAGAAGGAGGAGAAGGAGAAAAAGAAATCCCTGTAAATATCCAGCTTTGTTTATTTAGTCACATTTTCACATTGCTTGATCCGGGCCAGAACAACGGCGTTGCTGGTTCATGGTGACTCTCAAGGTGGGAGGAGCCGAGCAGGCAGCCTGTCGACCACCTGAACCACCGGTCAGGACCCCTGCTGAGGTCCGTCTGAGACCTGCTGCAACTGATGAAGGCCTTCAACTGTAACCACAGCTCCACGGGCTCCTTCACCATCATCTTCATCACCTCCACCACCATCCTCATCATCACAACCAGCATCGCCATCATCACCTTCGTCACCTCCACCATCCTCATCATCACAACCAGCTTCACCATCATCACCTTCATCACCTCCACCATCCTCATCATCACAACCAGCATCGCCATCATCACCTTCGTCACCTCCACCATCCTCATCATCACAACCAGCTTCACCATCATCACCTTCATCACCTCCACCATCCTCATCATCACAACCAGCTTCACCATCATCACCTTCGTCACCTCCACCATCCTCATCATCACAACCAGCTTCACCATCATCACCTTCATCACCTCCACCATCCTCATCATCACAACCAGCATCGCCATCATCACCTTCGTCACCTCCACCATCCTCATCATCACAACCAGCTTCACCATCATCACCTTCATCACCTCCACCATCCTCATCATCACAACCAGCTTCACCATCATCACCTTCATCACCTCCACCATCCTCATCATCACAACCAGCTTCACCATCATCACCTTCATCACCTCCACCATCCTCATCATCACAACCAGCTTCACCATCATCACCTTCGTCACCTCCACCATCCTCATCATCACAACCAGCTTCACCATCATCACCTTCATCACCTCCACCATCCTCATCATCACAACCAGCTTCACCATCATCACCTTCGTCACCTCCACCATCCTCATCATCACAACCAGCTCCACCATCATCACCTTCGGCACCTCCACCATCCTCATCCTCAGCAGGTAGCACCACAGTGTGTCCAACTCACCCTGTACTTGATCACATTCTTCCACAAAGCAACAAATTCCTCGCTGTTCAGTTTGCCTGTGATTGAGTTCTGTTCTGCTCGTTAAGGTCAGATTTCACTTCACAGACGTAATTCCAAGAACAACGAATGTGTGAATGCCGTTTTTCCCGACGCTGAAGAAGCGACCCACTGTGGGAGGATACGTCCATCAGGGCGACCATGCTGCGACAGGCATCAATGCTGAAGCCGCCTGATTTCAGGTCTCCTAAAATCAAAGTGGAAATGAAAATGAATCCAAAAATACTTATAACGAACGCTAAACTTGGGCTAAGCTAACGCTACGTGTGTTCCCCGAACCTTTCAGGATCTGGTCGTTGAGAAGCCTCTGGAGCTGTTCAGCATTCACTTCTTCATACTGAGAAGCAACAAAAATATGACGTTCTGAATAATCAGCAATCACAGTTTGAATCACAACATCTGATGTTGCTGCTATGTTGGATTTTGCATCGGCGAAGCAATCGTTCAGAAAGTTTCTTTGAATTGTTATCACACTTTATATCAGCAACATTGGAAATGTCCAAAATACTACATCCCACCCACATCCTGCAGGGGGCGCGGGAGCAACATTTTTTAAAAAGATATTTTTAAAAACATTTGATTGCAACTTTCATTTAAAACAAAAACTCCGTTATACAGCACAGGCCAAAAGTTTGGACACGTGTTGTCTGGCGCGACAGCTTCATTTGTTAACGAGCGCCACTCGTTTCACTCGCTGATGCTTCTCGCCATCATATGAGTGTCGGCTGAGTCACAACCCGACTGCTGCTCCCAACCCCATTAACACGGTGAGGAACCCTGACAAGGCCCACCTGGGAAGGGGACCTCAAGCTCTTTGAGAGAACACCCAGGGGTTGCAGCACTAGCAAAAAACCAAGGGGGGGGGGGGCATATTTAGAGTTTCATACTTTTTTAAAGTTGTGCTCATTCAAAGTTTTGATGCCTTCAGTGAAAATCTGCAATCTCCAGTCATGAAAATGCAGAAACACATTGAATGAGAAGGTGGGTCCAAACTTTGGCCTGTTCTGTAGATGTGAAGAAAAGAACCACCTGATCGGAGTGCTGGCGGAAAAAACTTGTTTTTCTTTCATCATCCTCAGTGTTTGCTTTGATCTCAGTCATCTGAGTTCAGGGGAAACAGAAGCAAAACACAGCTTGACTCTCAGAGCGGCAGCAACACAGAAGCAAACAGGATGGAGAACAAGACAAAGGTTAAGATCCAAACTCACGTCTTCAGCTGCCTCCAGCTGCCCCAGGGTGGAGGTTTCACTGAGGCGAAAGAACGTGGACGTTACACACCTGAACAAGTTTTATAGTTCCAGAGTAAAGCAGCTCACTAGTCACACATTTGCTGAGGTGCTGACGAATAACAGCAGCAGCGTTACTGGGAATTCAAATATTCACTGGATTACTTGTAAAACTTGACACTTTGCTGCTGAGAGAAGGTGAAATAATTAAAATAATACAGATAAAATAATACAGCACCAGTTCATGGGCTAGCTGAGGAAGTTTTAATAGAGTAGTTCAATGCAAAACAGGATTATGTGAGGAAAGGAAGGGCAGAGGGCAGCGTACTATCCGTGCGCCTCTCCTTTGTAGACGATGGTTAGGAGGAAGGACGCCGTCTCATTGGGACCGAACGTGGACGGAACAATCAGGTACTCGGCTGGTTTCAGCCGAAAGACTTCCATCACCTCACGTGCATCTAGGAACCTTTTACTCTGGGCTACAGGTGTGCGGCTTTTGAAGAAGGCAGCTGGGAACTTTCCTCTGTGAGCCTCATCCTGCAATAACAAGGAGAGACGAGCTGAGCGACACGGCCCATTTAGAGAAACTGGCCATGAATCTGATTAAAATGCAAGTCTGACCTCTTCAGGGATCTGGAGGGGGCCGGAGTTACGCGTTCAGGTGCACAAAACAAATCAATTAGTCAATTAGGATGTTACATATTTACTTTCACCTGCCCTCAGAGTCAAATATAGCACATACTGTACACAGGAGCATCCGTCACCACGCAGAGCTTAAAAGGGCTTTGGATTATTTGAATGGATTTTTATTGATTCGGTCCAGATCTCAGGTTTGGTCCTGTGACATCCTGTTTTATTTTGAAAGGTAACGGCCCTCCTCCCCTCGAGCATTTCAAGTTTCATAGTCTTTGAGTTGGGTGATCTTTTAGACTTGTGGGTTTTGTCCTCTGTCAAAAGTGTTCTTTAAAGTCAGGATCCAAATGAAGCCAACTGACAGGTTAAATACAGCCCTAAATACGGAAATGAATCAATCAAGAAGAATTGCCTAGTTTTTAAGTCAGAGGTGCAAATAATTGTGAACCAGGGCCAGAGTCCTGTCTGCTGGTGAGACACCAGAGTCAGCGGCTGAAGGAGCCAGTGTGAACTCAGCGTTTTGGACTGAAGGGAGTCGGCCCGCAGCCATACGTCAGGCTTACCTCAAACACAGAGAAGCCAATGTGGAATTTTCTGCACTTTTGTCGTCTTCGCTTGTCGGGTTTTTGCGTGACAGACACAAAGATATTTTTATCATTTGCGTTTTCCGAAAAATCCCCATGAAGCTTGAGTCGGAACTGTGGATTAATCCAGAAAGTGTCTAACAGAAACACAGACAGAAATGAGGATTGAGTGCATCGGATCAGTTCAGGGAGCGGCTGATCTGAGGTGACAGCTCCAAAGAAAAGAAAAAGGCCTATTTTTCCATCAACACCGATTCACCTGTCCAACACTGTTGTTGATTTGAACATTTCAATGTCTCGTGTAAAGCCCAGTATGTGAGACAGATGGATTGTGGGTAACTGTCTCGCAGCTGCAGGACTTTTGTCAGTTCGTACTTGAAGAAGTCTTCTGTCATCGGACTGCTTTCACAGCCTGGACTCATTTAATGATGTGACTGAAGAGGAGAAAAGCCCGCTCTGAGCTCGGCCCTAACCCTAACCCTAACCCTAACCCTAACCCTAACCCTAACCCTAACCCTACCAGTACAGGTACATACAGCCTACTGCGCAGGACAGACGGATACAAGGCTACCTAACCTGCTAGGTTGCTTTGGGTCAAAGCCCCTTGGCTTTGGTCTTTGGAAAATCTACCTCAAAGCCCTCCCAGATTCCGGAACGTCACCAAAATGTTGTCATTTGTTCCCTGGCCCATTATCAACATTTCAGACTTAGTTGCAGTACCTTTATAATTCATGCATCCTCCAGCAGTGACTCCTGAAACCCATCTTCCCTCAAACATGGACGTCCTCCACTTACACGGTTGTTCTCCATCAAGGAAGGAGGGACACAGGCAGCATATGTCCAAATCAGTGAAAAATGAACAGAAGTCTTTGAAGGGCATCCTGTTAATTTTGAAGATTATGAACAAGCATATAAATATAGATAGTCCCGTGTATCCATTCATCTCTAAGCGGCTACGAAATACCTCAGATATGACTGTTTTGCTACTTAATGTAAAGTTGATGGAACCTAGTTTCAGTAGACTCCTCTGTCTTCTCCTTACCTACAAGGTACCCGGAGGTACTAATAGCATGGTGCCATCCTTCATCATCCCGCTCCGCTCTCAGTCTGCTGTTCTATTTGTGGTTCTGAGGCTTTCAAAGAAGAATGGGCAGCTGAGTCCCTCTCTACTTAGACTTAAACCTTCATCTTTGCGACGGCTTATAGTCACTCTTCTACTCTTCTCCTACACATAATTATTGTATTTGTATGGATGGTGTGTTAGGGTTAGGGTCTATTGCTTCTCTTGCAGTGTGAAGCATTTCATTAGAGTTGGGGGGTAACAGTTCCTCACCAGAACTCTCCATCCTCAGCCACAGAAAGGCACAGTTTCCGGTCTTCTGCGCTCACAGTCCTCCACAGTGGTGACCTGAAGGACCGTGAGAACGACAACATCAGTGATTCACTCACTGACGGGCAGGTCGCAACACATTCTGTTCGAAGACAAAGTTGCTCTGACAGTCTAATATGCAAATGAAGTCCTGTCCTTGGAGACGCCTTTAGGGCAAGACTGCAGTGTTTCGCACTGGAAAACCAGTCTGGCCAGTGTGTGTGTGTGTGTGTGTGTGTGTGTGTTTGAGATTTCAATCGATAGCCTGGAATAGGTTTGAAATGTATTGATCATTGGATCATGTTACCCATCACTCCAGTCTCCCTTCCACTCCCCTTTTCCCCAGGGGTTCCACAGACGCACCAACCTCACCACATTTCCTTGGTGGAGCATCTGGTCAGAAAGGAGAAATAAAGCAGAGTCTCATGATTGATCTAGACAGACAACTTGTGTGATTCTTCACCTCTTTCACGCCTGTTATGGTGTACGCATGGCCTTCCACTAATCCATTCGAAAGTACCGTGTTGGCTGGTGTCTCCTACAAACAACATGAAAATTGCTGTTACAGTTTTTCCATAAGGGCATTTTAGGTTGTCAGTCAGGGTTAGGGTTGGGATTTGGGTTTAGGGGTTTTGGGTTAAACTTATTAGCGCTGGCCTACTGATCCATGGGGTGTAGGCAGGCCCAGACCAGCCAGTTACACCAAGAGGTCTTTATAAGTATCAATGAACCCATCAACACTTGATCTTAGCTTTCACCGTTGATAATCTAAGATCTTTATCTATTCTGTCTTGGATCATAATAAAGGTGAACGCTAACAGTCAGGGTTAGGGATAGGGTCAGGGTTTTGGGTAGAGTCAGGGTTAATATCAGGGTCTGGGTCAGGGGGTGGAGCAGCTGTATTTAACACTTGTCCAAAACCACTTTTTTTCTATGCATTAACACAAAAGAGTGACATGTATTTCAACAGCACTTCCTCTATAAACCTCCTCTGTTTACTAGTTTACTTTAATACACACTCACCCCCTGCAGTGTGCCTGAGGACATTAATGACTTTGACTGTCCAGCTCTGATTATCAGCTCCCACAGGTTCTGCGGAGGGTCTGAAAGCTGGACAGTTACATGAACACCACCAGTGAAGTCCATCAGAGCCTCGGCAGGAGAGCCCGCATTCATGTCAGCATAGGACCCACACACCCTGAAAGGCAAGCATCATCCATTGGTCCAGAGCTTCCACAGACCTCCTATCACATCGAAGGACTCTTTCCATACTTGGCGTAGGCTTTCTCCAGCAGAGCGGGCCAGAACTCGTTTGGATCTTTGGAATGGACAAAGATTAATCTCCCATTGATGGTGGGTAGTTTGTCATCAATGACCACATCAACCCAGCCTCCAAATCTCCAGAACTAAAGTGACAAAAAATAAACATCACTTGGTAAAACAGTCCCCACAACACTGTAAAAATCTGTGGGTGTAGCTGTGTGAGATGTCTTCGGTCACTAAGTCTGAGTAAAGGGATTTTATTTCACTGTTGTGGACAATTGAAGACATTCAACTGATTGAAGTGATAAGCAAAAACTATGTAGCTGCAGCCATTCCGGCCCAATCTGAGCCTCCATAAACACGGAGCAGTACTGACACTCACCTGGAGCGTCCCCTGATCTATTCTAGTCTCACGTGTTCATGTGGCCACTCAGCAGAATCAAGTTCATTTGGTCGGATCATTTTGTTCGTAAATCACAGAAAAATGTGACTTGCAGAATAATTGGATCATGAAAAGCAAAAAGTAATAGTACCCTAAATTGTTATTTTTTTAGTTTCGAATTACCCTGAAGTGGAAAAGACCACAGTAACTCTCCTGGAAGGTTTGCTCCACGGGCACAACTTGCTTGAGGATGTCAGATTGAAAGGTCAGAGATCCGAGAGACGCCAAGAACCAGCAGTCCCCTGAGAGCCAAACACGATCATTACATTCTTAGATATTCAGGTTTTAAGCATGAGTGAGTTTTATGAATGAACAAACTGGTCTTACCAAGTATTCCTTGGCCAAAATCAAACCTGGAAATCCCATCAATTATCAAGCATGGATTAGCAACGTTAGGAATTTTCTGCAGCAGAATAAGTAAACATTGAAGAAATTTTAGTTTTTCATGATGTAAATAGCTGGTTTATAGGTTCTCACAGTTAGGAGACAATAACATGCCCCACATCATTCAAACAGGCCCAGAAAGGATTTGTTTTCCATCTTAATCCAAAATTCCTCCCGCTCTCGGTCTGTTTAGCCATCATGTGTTGGACCACATGTTTATCTCTTAAAAATAGAGGCCGTAAAACAAACACATGGCATTATGGGTATTATAAATATCTCTCATCTCATCCTCTTGACCAATTTATCCCTTTCAGGGTCTTTGGGAGGGAGCACATATGGGTGAAGGCAGGTCCCCCCTGGATGGGCTGTCCTTTGTCCTCCTTTGTCCTCTGCTCATAATCTAAGCGTAGCCAAGGGCTGGAGGGAACCACAGGATTTCATTGCTGCTTTTTTTCAGATGATGTTGTTCCTGTTGGCTTCATCAAACCAGGATCCATCATCATGGTAGCATTAAGCTACCAGGCCCCCTGCTATGGAACCAGCTCCCTGTCCAGCCCCCCGCTATGGAACCAGCTCCCTGTCCAGGCCCCCCTGCTGTGGAACCAGCTCCCTGTCCAGGCCCCCTGCTATGGAACCAGCTCCCTGTCCAGGCACCCCGCTATGGAACCAGCTCCCTGTCCAGGCCCCCCTGCTGTGGAACCAGCTCCCTGTCCAGGCCCCCTGCTATGGAACCAGCTCCCTGTCCAGGCCCCCCCTGCTATGGAACCAGCTCCCTGTCAGGCCCCCCTGCTGTGGAACCAGCTCCCTGTCCAGGCCCCCCTGCTGTGGAACCAGCTCCCTGTCCAGGCCCCCCTGCTATGGAACCAGCTCCCTGTCCAGACCCCCCTGCTGTGGAACCAGCTCCCTGTCCAGGCCCCCCTGCTATGGAACCAGCTCCCGGTCCAGGTACGGGAGGCTGACTCCATCGCTACTTTAAGATCAGACTTAAAACCTCTCTTTGATGAAGCTTATTGTTACTAATTCAGTAGTTCCAGTTACTATCATAGACAGACAAATTATCATACTTATCATACTAATCATTAGGTTATATAATAATTATATATAATATTATAGAAATAATTATCTAATCATTATGTCACATCTCAGGGTTGTGCTGTTAGAGGCCGAGGCTGCCGGGGTCCAGAACCATGATCACCTGACAGGCCTCTGGTACCCCACTGGGTCATGGTCTCCTCTCCCCTCCTCTCCTCTCCTCTCCTCTCCTCTCCTCTCCTCTCCTCTCCTTCCCCCCCCTCCCATCAGCAGGAGGGTCCCCCTACATGAGACTGGTCCTGCTCAAGGTTTCTTCCTGTTAAAGGGGAGTTTTTTCCTGCCACTGTAGCTTGTTGGGGGTCAGGCCCTGGGATTCTGGCAAGCGCCTTGAAACAATTTTGATTGTAAAAGATGCTGTATAAATAAAGATTGATTGATTGATTGATTGATTGATTGATGATTGATTGATTGATTGATTGATTGATTGATTGATTGATTGATTGATTGATTGATTGATTGATTGATTGATCGTGTAGTCAGGTGGTTTGCAGCTGAGGGCGAAGCAATTTGAATGAGAATTGGAATCTTGACTGGAAAAGGGGGGGTTTGTCCTCTTCAGGTTGGTCCTGCCTCTATGGAGGAGTTCAGGTGTCTGGAGGTCCTGCTCACGAGTGAGGGAATGGTGCATTTATGCTGCTGGTGTTCCGTCAGGGTGAAGACAGCGCTTTACTAACCCGAACCCTATTCTCACCTGTGGTCATGACCTTTGGGTAGTGACTGAAGGACAAAATACGCAGATACAAGTGGCCAAAATGAGTTTCCGCTGCAGGATGTCTGGGCTCTCCCTTAGAGATAAGGTGAGAAGCTCCGTCACTCAGGAGGAGCTCGGAGTAGAGCCGCTGCTCCTTCGTTCCTGCGGTGGCTCAGGGATCTGTTTCAGATGCCTCCTGGATGCCTCCCTAGGAAGGTGTTCCCGACATGTCCCACAGGGCCCCAAGAGAGACCCAGGACAGAGCAAAGTCTGGGCATCCCTGCCTCGGCTGCTGACCCCGCGATCTGGTCCCCGATAGAACTAAAGAAATGAGACAATCATCCCGCGGCCCCAAGAGGGACAAAGCGGTTTAAGAAGACGAGATGTTCTAAAATGCTGGACAGACTCTAAACCAGGGTTAGGGCAATCACAGCTAACAGTGGATGCTGCTAAACTTACTGCAGGTCTCAGCCACACCACACGGTCCAGGTCAGAAGGGCTGAGTATACCGGCTCCGATGGAATTCCTGTCAGGGGGGAACCTTTCATCGATATACCTCAAGCCTCGAATGTTGCAGTACTGTTTCAGCTGCTCGTAGTCTTGTTGGAGGAACTTCTCTGGGTTCTTGCTGCCACCATGTCCATTTTGTTTACTACGAGCCTCCAAAATGTTCAAGCACACACCCGGAGGAGGCATTGTTGCCACGTTTGGACTCTGTTAGGAACAAAAAAGGCAACCTTCATACAGTATGGCTGCATAACAAGCTAACATTGCTAATCTGCTAGTCCTGGTATGTTAAATCACACGTGGTCTGTGTTCAGAACAGGAAGAACCAGTTTAAGAGCCATTTTAAATGTTAAAGAGGAGAATTCTGTCTCTTTCTGTACTTCAACTCTGTACTTTTAACATTCCTATGCAGAAGCTGCAAAGTCATTGTTTGTCTTTTATTCCTTATTTATTGCTGGTTAACATGAGCGCTCCTTCAAAATAATGGTCAAAATTGTGTGACAAGACTAAGAAAAAGTGCACCGTTCCTGGACTTCTTTAGCGCTGCAGGATTGACGTCTGCTGACTTCAGAGCAGCTTCAGGCAACATGACGTAAGATTCCAGCTGCAGCAACATGTTGCATTTGCATGTTAACATTTAGCTGCTCATTTTCCTAAGAGCTCAGTTCTGCATGGACTTGTTGTGGAGCATTATTGGGTGTGATTTGGTGCTCCCAGCATGGAGCGCTGTCACATGAAAAGCTGATTCATTCAGAGCTTTAAATTACAGCCTGGAACACCATTTAACATCGATCCATAGGTGATCTAACCACTCGTACCACTCGTGGAAACTATCAGTCTGTAACAGTCACGAGGACGCGTGTGCATATGTGATGGAGTCATCAAGACCTCGACATTTGAGGACGGGAACATCGATGCTTAAACGTATGAGAAGTGTCGGCAAATGTTGCAGTCAAGCAAAGTGAAACTGGACACTGAAGAAACATGGAAGTACAAATACTGACACAGGAAAAGATGAAAGCATTTGGATATGGGCTTGTTGACAGGATCTACTCACCAAAAATGGCATATTTGAGAGGCCAAAAGATATAATTCAATAACAGCTCTGGCTCATTTTAGATCCCTCAGTGGGTTAGTCACCTCTACCACCTGAGTGACTGCCTTTGGTCTATTTAGTGCACGTGTGCCCGAAAACTAAACCAGTAAATTCCATAGAGGTTATGGAAATCTTACCTGAGCTGCTCCAAAGTGAAGATTGAGCAAGTGAGAATAGAGAGGCTGCATCTTAAAGAGCCTATAAATGCCTATAAATGGAGGGGGAGGAGAAGCTGCCTGTACTGCCCCCACCCACAGGCTGACTGTGACAGGAGGGCAGACAGGCAGGCAGGAGGGCAGACAGGCAGGCAGGAGGGAAGACAGGCAGGAGGGCAGACAGGCAGGCAGGAGGGCAGACAGGCAGGCAGGAGGGAAGACAGGCAGGAGGGCAGACAGGCAGGCAGGAGGGCAGACAGGCAGGAGGGCAGACAGACAGGCAGGAGGGCAGACAGGCAGGCAGGAGGGCAGACAGGCAGGCAGGAGGGCAGACAGGCAGGCAGGAGGGCAGACAGGCAGGCAGGAGGGCAGACAGGCAGGAGGGCAGACAGACAGGCAGGAGGGCAGACAGGCAGGCAGGAGGGCAGACAGGCAGGAGGGCAGACAGGCAGGCAGGAGGGCAGACAGACAGGCAGGAGGGCAGACAGGCAGGCAGGAGGGCAGACAGGCAGGCAGGAGGGCAGACAGGCAGGCAGGAGGGCAGACAGACAGGGTGTGTTTTCATAAACAAGCAGAGTTCCAGTGTTCAGGCTGGAGTCTGCTGTCAGGACAGAGTTCTGGTTCTGGTCAATGATTGATCCAAACATCTCCCTCATGGTGCAGTAGAAGCAGCCTTCAAGCCTGTGCTGACGCGCTCGTGTGAAGCTTAAACTCACCGACAAAAGTGAGGCATAAATGAAATGGAATCTTCAATAGAATCAGAACTCCTTTTTTATCCACTAAAAGGTTCCAAAGAAGTTATTGCACGGATCCAAGTGGCCCTGTGAGCAGGTGTTCCGGCTTTTTCTCTTTTGCTGCTGTTGCCTGCAGCAGTCTAGAGAGCCGATGGCTGTGTGTGTGTGTGTGTGTGTGTGTGCGTGTGTGTGTGTGTGTGTGTGTGTGTGTGCGTGTGTGTGTGTGTGTGTGTGCGTGTGCGTGCGTGTGCGTGTGTGTGTGTGTGTGTAAAACCAGTGAGTCCAGACTAGGTGAATTGTGATGTGGGAGGACTGTAGCCAATGAGGAAGTGAGCAAACAGGAAGCAGCGTGATTCCAAAGAAGGCCTCTGGAGCTGCTCCAGGATGTTCTCCGTCTTATTCCATGTTGTGTGTTAGGGTTTGCAGTTGTTGCTACACTTCTTCTGCATTTTTGTGAGGTCACATGTGACCACACAAGGTTTCTGGCTTGGAGGACAAGAATCGGGATGTGAATCTGAACCCGCTCTGAGATCATCAGAGGGCATCACTGACATCTTATCTCCATGTTTGAGGTCTCTAACAGATCAAACATCTGCGTACGTGTGAACCCCTTCGGACATTTTGAAAACTTTGCTATTTGCTTGGTTTCTTTTCAAACTGCCAGATGTTATTTAATCTAAAGTCCCACTGGTTCCACAAAGACCCTGTTCCATGGGTGGGACAGCAGGGTGCTAATCATCTCTTAATGTTTTATTATTATATTAACTACAATAATTGGTGTGATTCATCTTGGATCTGTGTCTGCTGGAATCACATCCAAGAACTAACTTTAATTAATATCTAATCCATTTTTGGGTCGTTAACATCATTATAAAATCATTTCTCCACCCTGATAACTCACCAGTGGAAGAGGATGTGAGGCTGTAGACCAGCAGGGTTAGGGTTAGGGTTAGGGTTAGGGTTAGGGTTAGGGTTAGGGTTAAACTGGTGAGTTAGGGTTAGGGTTAACCTGGTGAGTTAGGGTTAGGGTTAACCTGGGGAGTTAGGGTTAACCCGGTGGGTTAGGGTTAGGGTTAACCTGGTGAGTTAGGGTTAGGGTTAACCTGGGGAGTTAGGGTTAGGGTTAACCCAGTGATTTAGGGTTAACCCGGTGGGTTAGGGTTAGGGTTAAACTGGTGAGTTAGGGTTAGGGTTAACCTTGGTGATTAGGGTTAGGGTTAACCTGGGGAGTGTAGGGTTAGGGTTAACCCGGTGAGTTAGGGTTAACCCGGTGGGTTAGGGTTAGGGTTAACCTGGTGAGTTAGGGTTAGGGTTAACCTGGGGAGTTAGGGTTAGGGTTAACCCAGTGAGTTAGGGTTAACCCGGTGGTTAGGGTTAGGGGTTAACTGGTGAGTTAGGGTAGGGTTAACCTGGTGAATTAGGGTTAGGGTTAACCTGGTGAGTTAGGGTTAGGGTTAACCTGGTGAGTTAGGGTTAACCCGGTGGGTTAGGGTTAGGGTTAACCTGGTGAGTTAGGGTTAGGGTTAACCTGGGGAGTTAGGGTTAGGGTTAACCCAGTGAGTTAGGGTTAGGGTTAGGGTTAACCTGGTGAGTTAGGGTTAGGGTTAACCTGGGGAGTTAGGGTTAGGGTTAACCCAGTGAGTTAGGGTTAACCCGGTGGTTAGGGTTAGGGTTAACCCGGTGAGTTAGGGGTAAACCCGTGAAGGGTTAGGTACCTGGTGCGTTGGGGTTAGGGTATAGGGTTAACCCTGGTGCGTTGGGTAGGTTAAACCCCAGTGAGTTAGGGTTAACCCGGTGAGTTGGGGTTAGGGTTAACCGGTGAGTTAGGTTAACCCCGGTGAGTTAGGGTTAGGGCTAACCCGGTGTGAGTTGGGGTTAGGGTAACCCGGTGAGTTAGGGTTAACCCGGTGAGTTGGGGTTAGGGTAACCCGGTGAGTTAGGGTTAACCTGGTGAGTTGGGGGTTAGGGTTAGGGTTAAACCCGGTGAGTTAGGGTTAGGGTTACACCTGGGTGAGTTGGGGTTAGGGTTAGGGTTAACCCCGGTGAGTTGGGGTTAGGGTTAACCCGGTGAGTTGGGGTCAGATGAACTGAAGAGTGGTGATGTCCTCATAAATGTCCCTAACCCTTCTAGATGCTCTAAAATGCTGTTTTTATGTTTTCCAGACTCTCGTCGTAATGGGGCGTATTCCTGAAGCCTCCTGCGATAGCCTCCTTTTCACTGAATTTTTAAAATATTAAATAAATAATGTTAGAAACAAAAGTGACATTTTAATATAAGTATTTTGAAGAGCAAAGCTGTAAAATATTCAATAAAAAAGACGGTTCATCATCTTTTAAGCAGCATTTATTCCAAAACAAGGGAACAGGGTCCATCAGCAGCAGCAGGCTCACACACACACACACACACAGGCACACACACACACACACACACACATACACACAGGCACACACACACGCAGGCACACACACACGCACACACACACACACACGCAGGCACACACACAGTCACACAGGCACACACACACACATGAGTATGCAGCGGCCAACGTGCACTGGAACACACAGGTCAAAGGTCTCCTGATCAGTAGGAGAGTTGCTTTCACATGAGCGAACAGCCGTTCCAGGTGACCCCCCCAAAGAGCTGTGGAGGGGCCGCAGGTACCGGAGGGGAGGGGAGGACACAGGTGAGGCACGCACGGTCACAGGTGCTGCCCAGCACTTCCAACAAATACACAAAGTTTTACAAAACTAGAAATATTTTAGCATTTGAGCCACGTGAAACGTCATCTTTGGAATCATCAGCTCGGAGCCCCTCAACGTTATTTTCACACACAATGAAACAGAGGATTTATGACTCTGGCCCAGTGAATGATGTGTTTACACTTAATTATCTCGTCTAATATCCCTCACAACCCACCAGATATTGAGCTAGTACCTTAAAAGTACTGATTTATTGGTAGTTAAAGTCACTAAGTTGTGGATGTAGAACAAACTTCAATGATGAGAATCAAACATTTGTTTTACCCAATTTCTTAAAATAATTATCTCCAAAATGTTCAAGCACACACCCGGAGGAGGCATTGTTGCCACGCTTGGACTCTGTTAGGAACAAAAAAGGCAACCTTCATACAGTATGGCTGCATAACAAGCTAACATTGCTAATCTGCTAGTCCTGGTATGTTAAATCACACGTGGTCTGTGTTCAGACAGGAAGAACCAGTTTAAGAGCCATTTTAAATGTTAAAGAGGAGAATTCTGTCTCTTTCTGTACTTCAACTCTGTACTTTTAACATTCCTATGCAGAAGCTGCAAAGTCATTGTTTGTCTTTTATTCCTTATTTATTGCTGGTTAACATGAGCGCTCCTTCAAAATAATGGTCAAAATTGTGTGACAAGACTAAGAAAAAGTGCACCGTTCCTGGACTTCTTTAGCGCTGCAGGATTGACGTCTGCTGACTTCAGAGCAGCTTCAGGAAATGACGTAAGATTCCAGCTGCAGCAACATGTTGCATTTGCATGTTAACATTTAGCTGCTCATTTTCCTAAGAGCTCAGTTCTGCATGGACTTGTTGTGGAGCATTATTGGGTGTGATTTGGTGCTCCCAGCATGGAGCGCTGTCACATGAAAAGCTGATTCATTCAGAGCTTTAAATTACAGCCTGGAACACCATTTAACATCGATCCATAGGTGATCTAACCACTCGTACCACTCGTGGAAACTATCAGTCTGTAACAGTCACGAGGACGCGTGTGCATATGTGATGGAGTCATCAAGACCTCGACATTTGAGGACGGGAACATCGATGCTTAAACGTATGAGAAGTGTCGGCAAATGTTGCAGTCAAGCAAAGTGAAACTGGACACTGAAGAAACATGGAAGTACAAACACTGACACAGGAAAAGATGAAAGCATTTGGATATGGGCTTGTTGACAGGATCTACTCACCAAGTGGCCCTGGGAGCAGGTGTTCCGGCTTCTTTTCTCTCTTCTGCTGCTGCAGGCCAACAGCAGCAAAGAGAGAGCCGATATTCTGGCTGTGTGTGGTGTGTGTGTGTGTGTGTGTGTGGGGGGGGTTAATGTACTAATTACTTCTTTAATTACTGTCCCTCTGACAGTCATTCTCCTCTCAGCAGGACTCGATCTACCTCCATCCTCCAACACCAATAGGATCCTGCAGCCTTTCCTTTCCTCCGTCACTAGGTGGCGCTCTAACTGTCCTAGAGTCTACAAACAGCGCTGACTGGACCACGGCTGTTCCCTACAATATTCCAGAATAATAATAATAATAATAATAATATTCCAGAAATCCCTTTAACAATATCGCCCTGATCACATCCTGCTGGGCTGAAGGTGATGAAGACATTTTTCAGTCTTGACTTGGATCACATAAAAATGTTGAGTTGTTGTTGAACTCCTCAGGAAGTTTGATAAGAATCACTGTTGAGAAGCCAATTAAATAATTCACAGATTAAATGACGCCTTTAATCTGCCGCTGCTCACCTGGTGTATCCAGTTATAAACATTAACTCTGAGATTTGAACCCTTTAATGTATAAATCAATTAGTAAATACATGAAAAAACAACAAGATTAGACAAAATTGGTTGGTTTTGAAGCGCCACAACTCTGGTGATCTTGAGTTTTTCTTGTAATTTAATCTGAATAGTGGCTTTTGTTAAAGCACATTTAATATTAATGTAAACATTGATCATAAACATTCGTAGACCACAGCTGATAATGACCTTAATTACAGTGAGTCCTCATTAATGTGTGAATGCCATCAGGCTTTGAACATCAGTAAAATCCAGTGGCTGGACGAAATGTACGATTAAATAATGTGTTGTTCCTTGAAATCAGGTTGTGAAAGATAAGCTAAATGACCTGCGTGCGTGTGTGTGTGTGTGTGTGTGTGTGTGTGTGTGTGTGGTGGTGTGTGTGTGTGTGCGTGTGTGTGTGTGGGGGGGCTCCTTCCTCTACTTCCTGCGATTGTGGTTCGGATCGTTTCCTGTGTTCAGCCAAACAACGTCTATCTCCAGGGTTGTCCTCCTCGGCAGCGTTGACGCCTTTTAAACACACAGGTGTTACACACGTGAGTCATGTATGTGTTTATTCACTTCCTGCTTCCAACAAACGACATGTTTTGGCTCATTTTGGCTCATTTTACAGGACTTTCATGTCCTAAACAAAACCCACTTCAGTGGCGTGACGGGTGTGAGCTCATTCCGTGGTTGTTTATTTCAATAAAATCCTGTCCTTCCCCCGAGGGTGGGGGTCACAGAGTAACCCCACCCCTAACTGCCGTGGCTCCGAGACTCTGACCTCTGCGTGCACAATACGTGTGCACACTTGGAGCAGTGAACCGGAGACATCTGGAGGAGCGTCACAACACTGCAGGTCCGCCATTGTTTTCTCTTCCAAAACGGAAGCGGTGAGAATAAAGGACCCGTAATTGTTGCTGAACATGGTTTCCGCCTTTGGTTCGTGTCCCAAACAGGATGCAGGAGCATGAATGTTGGGTTCAGCGCCACTTCCCTTCGGCGCTTTTACCACACGCTGGAAAAACTGTGAAGGAGCTTTTGGATACCACTAACCTATGGATATGCTGTTGATCTCCCTGTGGGTGCTGGTGTCCACCGTCCAGGGCAGCTCAGGGGCTGCACAGGAGACGCTCTGCACCCCCAACACCTGCTTCACTGTGCACACGCTCAGGCTCAGCTTCCAGATGGCCTGGGGAGCTGCGAGCAAACGGAGGTTATCTGATGACAGTGAGAGACCGAGAAGAAGAGAATGTGCTCCGCTCGCTTCTCTCCAACATCCCCAGACGTCACCAGGAGAGGACACAGACGTTTTGGATCGGACTAAAACTGCACAAAGGAGACTGTGTGCTAGCCTACCAGCCCCTCGGGGGCTTTAAATGGATATCTGGAGAGGAGGACTCCTCTTACTCCAACTGGGAGAAACAGCCTGCCAGCACATGCACAGAGGAGAGATGTGTCAGGGTTCTTCGTCCCTTTTCAGGAGAACCCCACCTCAGATGGACTGCCGGATCCTGCAGAAGGCCCAGTTCTTATGTCTGCAAGTTTTATTTTAGTGGAATGTGTAAAGCGTTGGTACTGTCGGGCCCCGGGCAAATAGCCTACACGGCCCCCTTTTCAGAGAGACCGCAGCACTACAAAATGCAGCTGCTGCCCTTTGGAACGTATGCGGACATTTCATGCAGTGACCAACAGTCTCACCTGTCCGTGTGCAAAAGACAGAAGACGGGTTCAGGTGGAGCCACCGGGTCCGTTCTGCAGAACAGGAAGCCCAAACTGCGCCATCCACAACGGCGGATGCCAGCATTTCTGCCAGCAGGCTGCAGGTGAGCTGCGCTGCTTGTGTCAGGACGGCTACAGCCTGGAGGAGGACGGGCTGTCCTGCAGGCGGGTGGACGCGTGCACGGAGCACCTCTGTGAGCACCAGTGCCTCCCTGGAGGGGCGGGACACTCCTGCACGTGTGCGGACGGCTTCAAGCTGGACGCAAACCTGCGCAACTGCAGCGACATCGACGAGTGCACGTGGGCAGCCTGCGGGCAGCATTTGTGCATGAACAGCCATGGCAGTTACACGTGCGTGTGCAGGGATGGTCACCCAATGGTGGACGGCGGATGCGTTCCCGTGGACGAGTGCGAGCGGCTGCAGTGTGACCACGGCTGCTCCGACACCGGCGGCTCCTTGTCCTGCTCCTGCCTGCCCGGTTTCTCTCCAGCTCAGGACGGCCGCTCGTGTGTCGACCTTGACGAATGCAGCGACGACCTTTGTCCCTTCCAGTGTGTCAACACTGAGGGCAGCTTCAGGTGCACCTGCCCACAAGGCTTCCTCGCCGAGAGCGACGGCTTGACTTGTCGCCAGGAAATGGGCGAAGCTGCTGCGTCCGATGCCCAAGCAGAGGAGGGAAGGTGGGAGAACTTCTCCGAGCCATCGGGCAGAGCCACAGGGGAGCCGCCGCCGCCATTTCCTGTCCATCCGGTCAACTTCAGCGAGAGCCACCAGCGCGGCAACGCGTCCTTGTCTGCAGACCTGGCTGGGATGCTGAACTCCAGGGTGCTGCTGCGTCCTGGGATCAGTCGTTCCTCTGCTCCTCTTGGTCACGGTCACTCTGGCAATCGCGATTTTTCGTTGCAATCGATCCAAGAAAGAAGCCAAGAAAGCGGCGGCCACAGACGGGTACTGCTGGGTGTCCCCGGGTTTGGATCCACGCCTAGAAAAACTGTATGAATCCATCCTGACAGATGACCTTTGACCCCCCACCACCCCGACGGGCTGCATGAATCTATTTATTGGTGTTTTTCTTTAAACAACATTCTCTTCTTCTGGATGAGGAATATGAATATTATTACTGACTGAATAAATAAATAAAGTTGTACAAAAGCTAAGCCAGTAAATCCTGGGGAGGATTTTAGACTCCTTGATTTTTGCCAGGGGGAGGGGAGGGGAGAGGGGAGAGGGGAGAGGGAGGAGAGGAGAGGAGAGGAGAGGAGGGAGAGGGGAGAGGAGAGGAGGGAGAGGAGAGGAGAGGAGAGGAGAGGAGAGGAGAGGAGAGGAGAGGAGAGGAGAGGAGAGGAGAGGAGGGGAGGGGAGGGGAGGAGGGGAGGAGAGGAGAGGGGAGGAGGGGAGGGGAGGAGAGGAGAGGAGAGGAGGGGAGGGGAGGGGAGGAGAGGAGAGGAGAGGAGAGGAGGGGAGGGGAGGGGGGAGGGAGGAGAGAGAGGGGAGGGGAGGGGAGGAGAGGAGAGGAGAGGAGAGGAGAGGGAGAGGAGAGGAGAGGAGAGGGGAGGAGAGGAGGAGGAGAGGAGAGGAGGGAGGAGAGGGGAGGAGGAGGAGAGGAGAGGAGAGGAGAGGAGAGGAGAGGAGAGGGAGAGGAGAGGAGAGGAGGGAGCGGAGAGGAGAGGAGAGAGGGGAGGGGAGGGAGAGGAGAGGGAGAGGAGAGGAGAGGAGAGGAGAGGAGAGGGGAGGAGAGGAGAGGAGAGGAGAGGAGAGGAGAGGAGAGGAGAGGAGAGGAGAGGAGAGGGGGAGGGGAGGGGAGGAGAGGGGAGGAGAGGAGAGGAGAGGAGAGGAGAGGAGAAGGGGGGAGGGGAGGGGAGAGGAGAGGAGAGGAGAGGAGAGGAGAGGAGAGGAGAGGAGAGGGGGGGAGGGGAGGGGAGAGGAGAGGAGAGGGAGAGGAGAGGGAGAGGAGAGGGGGGGAGGGGAGGGGAGAGGAGAGGAGAGGAGAGAGAGGAGAGGAGAGGAGAGGAGAGGAGGGGGAGCAGCGCATTTAAAAGACGGGAGTGAAGACAGGTGAGTTTTCCAGAGTTTTCAGAGGTTCAGAGGTTTGGAAGAGAGGGAATGTTGCTGAGCTCAGGTGGGAGGAAGTTCCACAGACTGATCCGATCACAGACTGATCGATCAGACCTGATCCGATCAGACCTGATCGATCACAGACCTGATCGATCACAGACCTGATCGATCACAGACCATGATCGATCACAGACAGATCACAACTGACTCACGGATGGAAGCAGGAGTCCAAATATCAGGGAGGATCTTTCATGGCTGAAGTTTGTTGTAAGGGGCAGTCGGGGCTGTTTGTAGACTCGAGGAACAGTTAGAGCGCCACCTAGTGACGGAGGAAAGAAAGGCTGCAGGATCCTATTGGTGTTGGAGGATGGAGGTAGATCGACCCCCCCCCCCACACACACACACACACAACACTCACACACACACAAGCCGGAACACCGGCCCCCAGGGCCATTGGATCCGTGCAATAACTCTTTGGAACCTTTATTGGATAATAATGGAGTTCTGATTCTATGGAAGTCCTGAATGTTGGACTTATCCAACATTTCATTCGTGTCAGCACAGGGTTGAAGGCTGCTTTACTGCACCAGGAGGGAGATGATGGGCAGTCGGGGCATTTCTGCCCCCTGCCCCCCACCTTCAAGCTTTATCTCTTTTCCGCCATGCTCTAAATTCTTTGTCGTGGGGGGGGGGGGGCTGTTGCTTCTGGGGTGGCCCCTGAAGTCCAGTATCTGATCTGTAGCGCCCACGGAGCAGCAGCCGCCCCGGTCCCGTCTGCCGCCACCATGGCCATTTGGGTCTCAGCCTTTGTTTTATCTCCTTTAAAGATTGGGTGCCTGGAACCCGGGAGCAGGTGTCGGCCCTTGTGTGGCAGAAGTGGCTGCATCACCTTAAACCGAGGACCGAGTGGACTTTAAAGGTGCGGAAGACGCCTGCTCCAGCAGCGGCGGGGAGCTGCTGGCGTTCAACGAGAGGCTGCTGATGAAATATTGAGCCTTTTGAGGCAAGAACTGCACGGAAACGTCTGGATGGGTTGCGGTTGCCGGCTTGGCGTCTGCAGCAGCCTTTCAAACGCCACTGAGAGGCTAAAGTGGACTCAGCAGACCTTCAGAGGAGCTTTATTCCACCCTCCAGCATCTGGAAAGGCAACACCAAAGTCTGCTCTCCCCACTGTGTGTCGCTTTCCAGGGACCAAAGGTGGACGGAGCGGCCGTGTTCGGACACGGCTGATGGATATCTGTGCACAGCGAGGCTCGAGGAGCCGTGCCAGGTCCCAGAGCCCGCAGCTCAAAGGTTCCGGAGCTCCAAAAGGATGCTCCACCGGGCCTGCGGGCAGATTGCACGGATGTAAAGGGAGGCTTCAAGTGCTCGTGCTTCCCTGGATACGTCCCGGACAGCAAAGCCCCAGAAACAATGAAACTTCACTGCGCACAAGAGAAATGTCCTGCGTCCTGCGAAGGCAGCGGGGGAGTCGTGCCAGTGTCCCGACGGCTTCATAGCCAGCGACAGGTTCTGCCACGATATCGACGAGGTTAGATGGAGGGGTGTGAGCACGAGTGCAGCAACTCTTACGGAAGTTTCCAATGCTCGTGCAGAGAAGGCTTCGTGCTGAAAGATACCGTCAAATGTGTCAATGCAACTCAGGGAGTCACGGGCCCCCCGCCCCCCCCCCCGGGCCCCCACCCCCCCAAACATGCTGCTGGGCTCTCTGGTGCCGGCGGTCCTCGGGCTTGGATTTTCATCACTTTGACTGTAGTGGCCTCCGTATTGGGGATGGCTTCTACGTGGTTCGGAGGCACAGAGGCAGAGCTGGAGCCGGCAGGCGGGAGTCCGGCGTTCCGACGGCTCCGAGGCCGAGCTCCCATGATTGGGAAAACCGCTCATTCACGTTTTCTTCTTTCATCCAATGAGAGAAATACAATCGAAGCTCTGGGCGACTTTGGGCTAACACTGCTGCTGGTTACATCTCCAGGATGAACAGTCCTGAGCTTTATTCCAACGTATATTTTGATTCAATTGTTAAGAATAATTAAAGCAAAGATAGAAGCTTGAGTGAACCCAAAGTAAATGTGAGTGGATGGAATGTCTGCCCTCAGCAGGGGGTCCTAATGAT
>NC_042286.1:15246181-15310020 GCF_901000725.2 Takifugu rubripes | reverse complement strand
CTCATTCTGATCCAGCGTCTGTTTGATCTAAACTAGGTGCCTTTCAAATATTGTGCTGCACTCTTTGGAAATTAGATTAATATGGACCCTCATCCACGAAAAGTTCAGTTATATTTACAGTCTGACTTATTGTTTTAATTTTATTGCTCATTCGTTTGACCCTTTTCCAAGAAGACTCTTCAACACAAAATCAAAAAAAAGGTAGATTTCATTTCTCTAACTTTAGTATGCATTATGAAGCTGTGGGTGTTATTAAATGGAGAATAACGGAGATTAAAGGAGAATAAGATGATTGCAATTTGCAAAACATCTGCTACAGATACCTCAGGTTTTACCAAACTAGTCTTGTTTATGACAATTGAAACCTTATGACATGCATGAAATGAGTAAATTATTCTCATTGCCAGACAGGTAAACTTTCATAAGAGAGAGATAAAATGGGGAAAACATATACATATATAGGTCCAAAACTGTGAACTGAGCTCTACTACCCTAACGCTAACCACCAGGACCGGCAATGATCATGCATCCCTGCTTCTGCTATACCAGGACATTACCCAGAACCCACTCTTTCCATTAGCACACTAGCATGAATTCATTCCAGAACGTTCCTTGTGAGCCAACAGTAATCCAACAACAGTAGACGTTGACCAAGACAGGGAAGAATTTTCATGGCTCCACAAGGTGCTTCGTCATGGCTGGTGGTGCAGAAAGGGACCGCTTAATTGGCACAGCTCAAATTCAACAGCACTAATTAACGAGCTTCCACTTCTGAGTCCAGAAATCCATCCTGAGAAGTCCACCGACATCTGGCATGCTGTAGGGTTAGGGTTAGGGTTAGGGTTAGGGTTATGCTGTGGGTTAGGGTTAGGGTTAGGGTTATGCTGTGGGTTAGGGTTAGGGTTAGGGTTATGCTGTAGGGTTAGGGTTAGGCTGTAGGGTTAGGGTTAGGGTTATGCTGTAGGGTTAGGGTTAGGCTGTAGGGTTAGGGTTAGGGTTATGCTGTGTTAGGGTTAGGGTTATGCTGTGGGTTAGGGTTAGGGTTATGCTGTGGGTTAGGGTTAGGGTTAGGGTTTGGTTAGGGTTAGGGTTATGCTGTGGGGTTAGGGTTAGGGTTAGGGTTATGCTGTAGGGTTAGGGTTAGGGTTATGCCGCGGGGTTAGGGTTAGGGTTATGCTGTAGGGTTAGGGTTATGCTGTAGGGTTAGGGTTAGGGTTATGCCGCGGGGTTAGGGTTAGGGTTAGGGTTATGCTGTAGGGTTAGGGTTAGGGTTATGCTGTAGGGTTAGGGTTAGGGTTATGCTGTAGGGTTAGGGTTATGCTGTAGGGTTAGGGTTAGGGTTATGCTGTAGGGTTAGGGTTAGGGTTATGCTGTGGGTTAGGGTTAGGGTTAGGGTTATGCTGTGGGTTAGGGTTAGGGTTAGGCTGTGGGGTTAGGGTTAGGGTTATGCTGTGGGGTTAGGGTTAGGGTTATGCTGTAGGGTTAGGGTTAGGGTTATGCTGTGGGTTAGGGTTAGGGTTAGGCTGTGGGGTTAGGGTTAGGGTTAGGGTTATGCCGTGGGGTTAGGGTTAGGGTTATGCTGTAGGGTTAGGGTTAGGGTTAGGGTTATGCCGTGGGGTTAGGGTTAGGGTTATGCCGCGGGGTGGGCGCCAGACTACAGAACACAGTTTTCTCTTGAGGGATGAGAAAAGCATTAAACTATCACAGGAGCAGTTTTACATATTCTTGACAACTCTTCAACTCAAATGACCTGATCATCTGCTCATAGCCCATGTTAGCATGAGCACCGGATTCCATAGAGAAAACAGGAAGAAGGTCTGTCATGTGCTCACAGCGAGCCCCTACAGGTGAACGTGTGCTCACAGCGAGCCCCTACAGGTGAACGTGTGCTCACAGCGAGCCCCTACAGGTGAACGTGTGCTCACAGCGAGCCCCTACAGGTGAACATGTGCTCACAGCGAGCCCCTACAGGTGAACGTGTGCTCACAGCGAGCCCCTACAGGTGACCGTGTGCTCACAGCGAGCCCCTACAGGTGAACGTGTGCTCACAGCCCCCTACAGGTGAACGTGTGCTCACAGCGAGCCCCTACAGGTGAACGTTGCTCACAGCGAGCCCCTACAGGTGAACGTGTGCTCACAGCGAGCCCCTACAGGTGAACGTGTGCTCACAGCGAGCCCCTACAGGTGAACTCTGTCGTGTGAGATTATTCCAGTGCTGCTGCCACTGTAATTATCTGGAAATGAACAAAGCAGGACTTTCAGGCTGTCCGGGGTCTTTTTCACAGGGAAAACAGCCAAATTAACGGGTTCTGCTGACTATTGAGAACTCCACTGATTCAAAGTGTAAAACGGAAATCTTAAATACATTGTGCTTGTTTCTAAAATGAGTAGTCGTGCCAAAAATGTGCACTCAATTCCTGAGCAAGGGTGTTTGTGGATGTGGAATAAGCTTTACTGCACAGAATGTAATAATGGCTTTCCAAAAGAGCCGACAGCAAAATAATTGCATCCATGTTGATGACTAAATCTTTGTGTATAGGGAAGGAGAATTTATGCCCCAGACAGTTATCCAACCGCCACGCCGTGGTGGCTGTGCTATAACGAGGCTTTCTTACCACAAATGCCCCCTCCCAAGGATGAACTGCCCATGCATGTAATGGACATCTTAAAGCATAAAGCAAAGCGTCTGGCAGACAATGCATTATTAATTCATAATTTATTTTGTGCCAATCGATGCCTTTTTAAAAATTCATCAATACAGTGCAATTAAGTGCTTCTAGGGCTGAACTGTGTTTGTTCCGACCACTGCAGGAGTTTTGGAAAGTGGCGTGATGAGGGACAGACCCACAGATTTAAAAGAGCACATGCAAAGGCCCTGTCTGGGTGTGCCCTAGCCCTAACCCTAGCCCTGTCTGGGTGTGCCCTAACCCTAACCCTAACCCTGTCTGGGTGTGCCCTAGCCCTAACCCTAACCCTGTCTGGGTGTGCCCTAACCCTAACCCTAGCCCTGTCTGGGTGTGCCCTAACCCTAACCCTAGCCCTGTCTGGGTGTGCCCTAGCCCTAACCCTAACCCTGTCTGGGTGTGCCCTAACCCTAACCCTAACCCTGTCTGGGTGTGCCCTAGCCCTAACCCTAACCCTGTCTGGGTGTGCCCTAACCCTAACCCTAGCCCTGTCTGGGTGTGCCCTAACCCTAACCCTAGCCCTAACCCTAACCCTGTATCCACAGTCACAGTTTCTGCTCCATCTGCCCTCCTATGCTCTCACACTGACTCACGGCTCGCCCTACAGCCTCTTTCTGCAAGGCTGTCAGATGTTCTGCAGGTTCACTGACTCCGATCCTATTCCCAACCAAATCCCAAAATGCTCAACCCTGTAGGCTGCCCTTCTACATGACCCATATCAATGTTAACATTGACCCAGAATTCCATGAGATCCTTACAATGACACATCTGTTGCTACGTGTTTCTAAAATTATGGAATGAAAATGCTTCTTGGCTGCAAGTCATTCAAGAGATGACCACTTGAGCCTTTGTGATTCATTAGTTTCAGAGCTGTAAATAACTGACCTATGAAGAGTTTGAAGCCAGATGAAGTGAGAAATATGTTAGAAATATGTGGAAAAGAGATGCTAACGTGCAAATTTTGAATAATACTGTTACAAATGTCTTATTTGTATGAAAGATATAGATGGTGATATCAAAGATGAGCATATAGAAAACATACAGTACAGTTAGCTGCCATTGTTTAGAATCCATATTTGTTCCAGACCAAGAGAGATAGATCACTTCATGTATTCTTGGATTTAAGCACTGCTGCCGTGATTTGGGCACATCTCGTCTGCGTTGGGGTTCGGATCTGCCCGATCCAGAGCTCTGACAGATCGCCCAACTCATACCCATCCCTACTGCAGCAACACACCGCTGCACTGGAATTATTAAAGAGAGGGCAGAGGAGCACAGGCTGACACATAAAGGCTGGCTGATAAATCCACAAAGACGGAGGCAGACTTGAGGGTGGATAATAAGGTGGAGGCCAGAGATAGTTACCAGAGCAGCAGATGGATGGGCAACGCAACAGGCTGACAAAGAGCACGGCAGCCTGGATGATGGACTGAGAACAGGCTAAACGAGGCTCCACAGCACCAATCAAGCCAAATTTCCTGGGTTATATTCAATTTGTTTGTTTTCTCCGCACGTGGAATACACACCCATGAAAATATGCCTTCTATTTATTCTATTTCTTCTGCCTTTTTCATGAATTTGACTGGCAGACTACACAGAGTGGATGGGAGAAGGGTTTGCAGTTGCTGTGGCAACGGCCTGCTGTTAGAGGCTACATTCCTGGCATCTGATGGTTCTGCGTTGCAATCGATAAGAAACCCCCGCCTGCAGGGCCTGATGAGCAGGCTGGCTCTTTTTCCTTTTTTTGCAAGGCCAGTCTACAGCACGGGTAGGAATGGCGTTCCATGGAGGACGTGTCAACAGGAGGAAAAGGAGATAAAGACTAGGGGCGGAAAAGCAGTGAAAGAGGGGAGATGTGCAGATACGATATAACCTGCCGACCAGGGCTCACGAGTGAAGGAGAAAGACTAAATGTGGGCTGTCAGACGTCTTCTTCTTCATTTCAGCTATTGGTTTTAATGCCTCTATCAAAGTAAGGTATGTGCTCCATTGTCTGCTCATCTTATTGGCCATTGGCTCCTTTTAATATTTCCAGTGTTCTGTCTGAGTGCATTCAAATGTCTTCTGCCCACTGATGTGTCTTAGCTTTTCACAGAGCTAATTGGCTAAGATAGCCGCGAGCAGAATGCAGACGCTGTTGGTAATGAGGCCGTTCCAGTCAGCCTCTCGCTCTACTGAGCTATCTGTCAATGCAACAACCTGTGGCTGCTGGGACGTACTTTTCTGGGAAGAATCACCACTCTCCATTAAATCCTAACGCTTTTACCTAGTAGTCCGCTTGCTTCCCTCATTATCCTGTTGTTAGCATGTTGTCACTGGACAGACCCACCGATGAAGAGAGGTTCTTAACTGTACCTTTGTTCAAGGAGCAAACTATGAAAATGCTTGAAGAGAGCCATCGGTTTTTGTTTTCTGTCAATTTTATTCATTTTGCTATATAGGAATGGTTGCTGTTCATAGAATAAAAGCAGCTGACAAGGAATAGGTCTTCTTCTTCACAACACGAAGAAAATTATCTGAATTCTTCTGGTGGAAAATACTATATCTTCTATTTGCAAAACAGCCTGAAGTAAAAATGTATGAAATGATTCAAGAGCATATAAATGCCACAGTCATATCAGATCTAGCCAGTGAGATGCACCTTCACTGTGTGGAAAACATAATGGCTGAGCCATCAAAAGATCGTGCAATATTGCCAAGAAAAGCACAAAGTCAAAGCAAGACTAATCTAATGAGATGCTTTTGGTATTTAAAGAAGTGCTGTTGATGCCTTTAAAATGGTCTCCAGCCTTTACTTTACACAGCAGGAGTGTGGAATGCTGTCTTGAAATACAAATGTGTTGTATTAAATCATATTGTTGAACCCAGCCTCCCTAGCCCTCACTCTCAGTGTCACACTAGTATCTCTCCTGTGAATATATATAATATATAATAGATCTCTCCAGTCGCAGGTGGGCCGGCAGCAAATCCACATCGGCGTTCACTGCAACAGGCTGCACGCTAACGAGGGTCATTTCTCTGCCGACACGTCCTGACTAAACATTCCCAGTTAGCCTGCAGCCTTTCTCCCTCACACAGCCATGAAACGTCTCTTCGTTAAAGTGGTAAAGGTTAACAACGCTACAGTGATGATAATGAGGTGACAGACTGAGCACAGTTGCATTTGGAAATTTCTAAATCTTGTTCCTGTACAATGTCTTACAGAGCTTGTTCGTGATGGTGGACTGTACAGACAAGAAGTTGTGCCATGACGGAGGGCAACGTGGGTAAAAAAGACATGAGACACACAGCCCAGAACCACTGCCACCTCTTCTTGGGCGGGGCCTTGCTTCTACTCCTGCTCAACCATGTCCAGAGCTGCCCTTCCCGTTGCGACTGCTCGGGGCCCAAAGCAAGTCATTAGCTGCACCGGCAAGCGCCTGCCTGCGATTCCCGAGGCATCCCCATTGAGACACGGGTCCTGGACCTCAGCAAGAACAAACTGCGCATCATAACACCAGACAACTTCTCTTCATTTCAGCAGCTGGAAGACTTGGATCTTAGCGACAACCTCATCAGTGTAGTCGAGCCGAGTTCCTTTCGTTTCCAAGTGGCTCTGCGTGCACTCAACTTTCGCAGTAATCTGATTCAGCTAATTCTGTCGGTGTACTGTCCGGACTGACCAATCTCAGTCGCCTGGACCTGAGCCACAATCGCTGGTGGTTCTCCTGGATCACGCCTTCCAGGATCTGAGAAAGCTGACAAAGCTCGAGGTGGGTGATAACGAACTTGTTTTCATCTCTCAGCGGGCGTTCACTGGGTTACTTGGACTGCAAAGTCTGACCCTGGAACGTTCCAATCTCACCGTGGTCCCCACCGATGCGCTGGGGACATCTGCACAGCCTGGTCGAGCTGCACATGCGCACTTAAGCATTGGTTTTCTAAAGCCGTACTCATTTAAGAAGCTGTTCCTTCTTCGTCCATCTTGACATTGATACTGGCCCTTGTTAGAGACTACTGCCTCCATACTCACTACATGGCCTCAACTCTGACATCACTCTTCATAACCAACACCAACTTGACTACCTTTCCTGGTGCAGCTCTGCGCAGTCTGCCCTACCTCACACATCTTACCTGTCTTACTGCCACATCCAGTATATCCATCAGGGGGAACTAGGCAACTGCCACATTTGCTAGACCTTCGCCTTCAAGGGGCTCATCTAGTTTCTATTGAGCCCTCTGCATTTGTTGGCCTGAAATCTTTGCAACTTTTAGATGTTTCACAGAACCGACTGGACTCCTTGGAGAGGGAGGGTTTTGCCTCTCCACAGAGCCGTCGGAGGTTGTGTCTGGGTGGGAAACCCGTTGGTCTGCGACTGCCGATTGCTGTGGCTGCTCAACAGCCACAAGCCACTCTCGCTGAAGCTTTTAGATGAGCAACCTCAGTGCAGCGCACCCGAGCACCTCGTGGGGAAGACTCTTCGTGACCTCAAGGAGCCTTTGGTGTCTAGGTACATGACCTGCACAAAGCCACACATAGGACCCAATACAACACAATCGCTGATGACGGATGAAGGACAGCCCGCCCACCTGAGCTGCATGGCCGAGGGAGCACCCCGTCCATCAGTGTTCTGGATCACACCTCATAGACGTCACATCACAGCAAAGAGCAGTGGCAGGGTAGAAGTCCAACCGGATGGCACCCTGGAAATCAAAACAGCAGAGCTGCATGACAGCGGGGTGTACTATTGCATTGCTAGCAACCCTGCTGGCAATGCAAGCCTGTCAGCTTCGTTAGCTGTTAAGAGCTCAGGCATTGCAGACAGAGCTCACTATACCAATAGGAGCTCAAATTACCTGACAGACTCCAACAGCACAAGGGGGAACGGGACTGTACTGTACAACATGACAGTTCCTATTGATATTAAGACCATCATCATATCTACAGCCATGGGCTGCCTGTCCTTTTAGGTGTGGTCATCTTCTGCTTCCTGCTTCTTTTTGCCTGGAGTAGAGGAAAAGGACGTCACAAAAACAACTTTGACATCGAATACGTCCCTCGTAAGTCTAACGGCACCGTAGCGGAGGTGACGGAAACAAGCGGCCCAAGACGGGTCAACATGAAAATGATCTGAAGACAGTGCAGATTGGTGCAAACATTACAACAAAATATCCACATATCAGCAAAAACACACACACACACAACAGATTTTCTATGACAAAGTGGATTTGTGACAAACGAAAGTGATGTACTATTATAGTGGGTGTCAATATGACAGTGGTCTATGATACAGTGGGCAATGTGAATATTAAAGTGAAGTCGTGAACATGTCTATATGAAATGATGTTCTCATACAGTACACCGATATAACACTATAATCAACATATCAGTATGAGAGTGAAATAGGCCAGTGTTTCATGGTGGGATGAATGACACTTGTGTCAACTGCCGAGACATGGATGTGATGGAGGGAGTTGTTGGGAGGGGGCGCGACATCCGAGAGGGGCGAGAGCCATTTAACACGTCAGTAAGCTGCTGTATGGATGCTACCTTCATGAGAGTGTGTGTGTGCGTGTGTGTGAGCGCATTGGTGTACGCATGTTGCATTTGTGCAATCCTTTGTGCATGTGCACGCACTGCCTTTCTTCTTGGACGGATTGATTCATGTAACTGATTTGAAAGTATCCCTACAGTCCCCAACAGAATAGTCGCACTGCAATAGAACAAATGACCATCAGGAGGGCTACATTTCACTAATCTTTACACTTTCAAACCACATCCTTGTTTCACTGCTGTGACCTCAGGTGGGAATTTGTTACAGAGAGAAAGTTTAGCTCGCACAGCCGCGGCACTGTTGTCCGGCAACGCTCGTCTTGAGAAATAGCACCGGTGGGTAAAGGTGGTTCTGGTTAGCTCTGGTTAGGGTTCTGTCGAGATGGCATGTTAAACCCATCCCATAGTGCAACAAATCATTGGCAGATTTCCCTGTCAGACAAATCCCGGGATGTGATATGAAAGAGTGGATAGCCAGACATAGTGCCAAAGGCTGAGCAGCCTGTGCACCGTTTGGGAGCAAAGCAGCTTTGACTTTTGCAGATTTATGAGTTGAATTTCTCGTCCTCTCATTTTTCTTGATCACCTTTTAAACCTTGTGTGTCTGGATCGTTCTCCAAAGCACTGGATATTTAATCGATGGCAGTTAAAGTTGTGGTGAAATATTGTATTATTTGTTTCTTTATTAAAATATTTACTTGAAACTGTTTTAAATGTTTGGGGGGGGCAGTAAAACAAGGGCAACTCTTTGTGATGCAGGAACGTTGGGTGTTAACTTGTGTGATCTTGTTGTGATAAAATGTTCAAGGTTGTAAAAGTGTTTTCATAATACAAATTTATTGGTATATTTTCAAAAATGAAATAAACATTACCTATACCCCTGAAATTGGAGTTCATTTGGTTTTAGTCCCGTTTTGAAAAGCTCCAAATGAACTTTGTCTGATTTGCATCTCACACAGCTTCTTTGTTCCCAGTCTTCATTGAATAGTTCTGCTTCGTAATCTGCCTCATTTCTTCTGCACTTGTGACAAAACAATGCAGATGGTTCCCTTCCTGGCCCGCGGCTCCCCGCCTGGACCGCGGTTCCTCTCACAGGTCTAGGTTACTGCTCAGTTTCTGAGCTGACACCCAGCAACACGAGGAACCCTGCAGTCACCTGTGTCTACATTTACAGAAGAAATGCTCAGTAGCCCTTTTCTTCACTGACTATCTGATAAAAGAAAATGCAAATTTGAAATGTTGCTATGTGTTAATGGTGAAATGGTCTTTTGTGTCGTTTTGTATGCAAGGATTGGGGTTAGGGTTGGTGCACCATCGATGTCGTTTGTGGACGGACATCCTGCAACATGACGCTTATGGATGATTCATGGTCTTTTATGTTGTTCAGAAGGTATTAGTTCCATCAGGGGGAAAAGATCCAACTAACACTGGGCTGATGGGCTCCTTCCCAGTGGAAACTCAGCATCCAGGTTTGGTGGCACTGAAGAAGGCATTAATGCTCAGGACCTTGTAGCTTGGCATGAATCATGTCTCCCATCATTAAAGATGTTCACAAGGCATCTGTCAGAACAGACCCAGCCTCATCAAAGAGAAGCAAAGTGAAACTGGGCTGGCTGCTCCGCTCAGCTAATGGAGTCTGTAGGATGAGCCATGATATGTGGAGATCTCCGACACTTCTGATGGACATGAAAAGACATTTTCTGTTAAGGTTGCATGAGATCCTCCTTTTTCAAGTGCTCCTTACAGTAAGGTTGCCCGACAGGAGTTCAACAAGAGTCAAACAACAGTTTAGAGGAGCTCTGCCCACACATCCTCATGCGGTGGCACGACTGGGCCAAACCTGGACAGATGACAGTCTTGATCATGATCATCTTACTGCCTGGCTACTCCTGACGCTGCTCCCTCTATGGTGCATGCCCTCATGTCACCTGGATCAATCTAAAATATTTGGCATCCACCGTAGCGGCTCTCCATTTGTCCCAGGTCTCACTGGTGATGCACCAACAATAATGAAAGGTCAGTCAGGAACCGAGCCGCACAGCCGGTAGGTCCAGCCCACACAAGACCCACCCAGTGGAGAGCTTGGCAGCCTTGAACAAACAAGTACTTCCTTCTTGGGGGGCATTATGGGCACCTGAGCACATTTATCGTCCTGATTAAAACTGCCAGAGATGAAATGCAGCATCGCTCCAAACAAAGGTGGGAAGGAAAAGTTGGATTTCTAAACATCTCCAAGGGACAGTGAGTGTTCACAAAGCACAGAGCTGACACAAAAGGTCAGCCATATTTCAAGTCATCAATAAAACACAGCCAAGAAACGGTGGCGCTCGTGTTGAGAGGAAAGAGGGCAGGATAATGGATGTCAGAAGCTCTGGCACTTTTTCTTCAAATAATAAGTGATGATGTCGTCTAGAGTGGCATGGATGTGTTCGGAGTCATCCCGAGTGTCTCCCTCCCCTTCTGTTTCCTTCCAGGCTGGGCGGGGCTGCTTCCAGCTTCACGCCCATCTTGAGATCGACACACCTGGGACTCGTCTCCAGTTCATCATCCACACCTGCCTCCTGCTTTAACAGCCCGCTCCACCTTGCAGCCTGGTGCAGCCTGGCTCCTGAACATGTGCACACACACGTTTCTTGATTCCCGTTTTGAGGTCTGAACCGATTGTCAGTTTGTCAGCTGATTTTAGTTCCGGATTGTTAAACATGGCTTCATAATCCTCTGACACAAGATTTTAAGATTTCAGAAAATGAAGAAAAACAAAGTGTGGCTCAATTTGTGTATCGCACATAGAAAATGAGCATGTAAGCTTTTTTTCCTTATTATTTCTGGATAATGTATAGAAGTATTCTCCCCTGACTAAATTATTTTTTTTTAATTCCGATTGTCTCTTTAAATTCTTTTTGGTAAAGATGTGTTTTCTTTTTCCTAATGAAACAGCACCATCAGCTCCATTTAACCTCCTTCTGGCCAAACGTGTGCACGGCCCAATTAAGACGCAGCTTGTGGCAAGTGTCAGCAGAAGGTGCGATATGAAAGATGAGCACAATAAAAGAAAGTCCTCTCCCAGTGCTGCACAGGCAACCCCCCCAGGCATTGAACCCACCCATTGTTCACCCCCACGGTGCACTCTTCTCATTTTACAGCCTTCTCCACAGCGTTGGAGCAGCGAGGAACGGAGGAACGGAGGAAGACCCCCCAGTACAGATGTGTGTATAAAAAAGTACCCTGGAGGCCACCAGCATGAATGTTCTGAACATTCCAGTCAGGGAGGGATTATCCTTTGGGCTTCACTGGCAACAGGTGGAGCTTCACAGAGGGAAGCTGGTTCATGGTGAAGGATGAAAGATGTCAGGAAACATGTCAGTGGATCTCATCACTGTTGTTCTAGCTGGCCATGAATTATGATGGCCACAGATGAATTATGATGAGTGATTAATGTTGCAGCGACGGCGCTGCCCCATTTCCTCCCACAGACACTAAATCACAGAGGAAGGAATGCTGGGCGTTGATTCATTCAGACATTAATCCTCCATACAATAAGCATTGCAGTCAGCATTAAATAGGCATTGTTCAAATTCACTGATTCACTGGTGTCTACTGCAATGAGTCAACATTTAATTCTGGGTCCAGGGAGGGGCTCCCCCTTTATAGCTGCATGCAAAAAAAACTGTGAATTTCTCTCTGTGGAGACCTTCACAGCCAAACATGCCTAAAGTCCTGACTCTCAGCCCAACACCAACCTAAAACCAGTTCTATCCCAAACCTTCAAACCATCCATCTTTACCCTTAAACAGTCATTTAGAATTGTGTAGGACAAAGCAAAATGACCCCCGCCTCACAAAAACGTACATACACACACACACACACACACACACACACACACTCTTGGCACCCAGAGTGGAGACGTCCAATTACTATGAGACTGGAAGGTGGGAGATAAACACACGAGATCGTCAGTGATTAAAGTTTCATTTGCTTTTTTTTCCCCTCAACCTGAAATCCTAAACTCTGAAATCCACATGTAGATAACAGATCTGTTATCAGAGTGTTAAATCTGTATTTAAACTTGCAAAACTTATGAAAGTGGCTTTGGTACCCGCGCTCATGGATCTGGGAATCTGAGGTCCCACCTGAGGCTGAATCTCCATGTGGGCACATTGTGATGTGCAAGTGTGGACCACAACCAGGAGATTTACAGGTGAGCAGTTAGCTTAGAAGCATTTCTGAAGATAGGATCATGGCGCCTGCCCTGTTTGTGGCACATATACGATAGCAGAATGGCTGGCACGACTCTCGTCAGGCATCGTTTAATTGCGTACACTCACTGCGTAGGTTTGGCATCATTCTGAAGGAATTAAAAAGGAGTATGGTCATTCATACGGTAGTGTTGCATAATCTTAGTATCAAAGAGGCTAACAGTAGTGTTCCGTTTTCCCCACGGAAAGGGTAACTTGGTGTCCAAACTATAAGGATATTACTCTATTCAATTTTTTCCCACTTTTTGTTTTTATTTCCAAAGTGCAGTGAGCAGGTAATAAACCTGAAATCAGGAAATCAAGGTTTCACTCATGTGCATTATAAGCACAACTTTCCAGCAGTTACATACACATTGCAATATTAAACAGCATTACACCAGATGTTTTAAAATACGACTAATTCATTTTGTATCCTGATCGGGCATAAAAGTTAAATAGCATGATGTCAGTGAACAAATGCATTTTAAATACTTCACACATATTATGCATCATATTCAAATATCAAACATCAAATATCAGCAGCAAATGAAATCTTGAAACACATTAATAACATTCAAAGTAGCAAATCCCAAGCATTTATGTACGTCTGAAAGGCAAATGTGATATAGCCCAGCAGCCCCAATAGCCTCTGTCTCTCCAGAGGAAACACAGCTGGACTACAGCTCCCAGAAACCACTGGGCAAACCAGGAAGTGGACATCCTTGCTACAAGCTGGTCAAACAATCAAACATTCCAAAGCAAGGGAAAAAGCAACCTGAACAAACATTTAAAGCTTCAGAAAGACGGTCAAACACCAAATCCATCTCCATTAACAGCATCACAATATCAATAATTAAGTTTAGGAGCATAGAGACAGTGAGAGTGACACAAGTATACCAAACAAACCCAAGACTTATCCAGAACTTATCATTAGCTTTACCAAGTAGACCCAACAGCACAGCAGGAGCCACCATGACAGCAGATGACAAAGCCAGCAGAAAGTAAGAAACCCAATAAAACTCACCCAGCAGCCGGACACCAGGTGAGAATGTGGACAGGTAGCAACTGAAATCTCCCGCTCCCTTTAACCAGTCAGAAGGGTCACATGGGCACAAAGTGCAGATGCTACTTAAAGTGAGCTCATTCAACTAGCCTAGCGACCAGGTAGGTCTTGGCTTTTTAGTCAATGAAACCATTTTATCCCTTAGACAGAAATAATTAAAGAGAAATTAAAGAAGAATTAAAGAAAATTAAAGATGAAATAGGAGAATTCCACAAAACACAACAAGTAGAATTTGTCTGAGTTTAATCAAAGATTAACTGGTGAGCACCGTTGTGGGCTAACAAAGATCGCTCTGGAAAAAACAGACCAAGGTTGCCACTTAATGGTGTCTGAAAGCACAATGGTGATGAGGGCAACAAGGGCTAAATGAACCCCTAAAGAACAATCAACACAGCCCAGGAGAGCACAAAGGTGAGTCTGTGAACTGGGTGTTAAATCACCCATATTAAAGAATAATATATTGACGCTGACTTTAATGGGCCTCAAAAAATGGACCAAATTTTAAGTCAAAGGTTGAATTGTAGAGACAATGGATGTGGACTTTCATGGGTGTATTAGTAACTCGGGTTAGGCTTGGTGCTGAGGGAATAACAGGATCACCACCGACGTGTGTCCACACATGCAGATTCACACCCAGTGCATCAAAATGCCTTTGAAATACTAAAATGTACGAGCGTCCACTGAGACCTTTCAGTCCGACACAATGAGGCACAAACTTTATTTTTTTTAAAGAATTCCCATTTATCTGAGGGAACACCAGCAGAGCCTGGGTCTCCCCAAACTGCCATCAAACATGTCATCTGCTGCAAGGTCATTAGGAAAACATCCCAGTTTATAATCTCTGGTACAGTGCTACATGCTAGTCTCAAGTATTAACCTTTAAACTTCCAATAGTGATGATTACAACTGGGTCCAGAAGTCTGCTCTGAGAAATGGTTTGATAAGTTAGACAAGGCTTGTTCACGACATTTATGAAAAATGGTATTAAACGCTTCAATTTCAAGTTATTAATTAGCTGGTCATTCTGCCTCAGTTAAATGATCAGATTACAGAGTAATTTAAAAGGAGCCATTATTCATATTCCTTGACAGAAAGCAGGCATATGCATTAGCCAGACATTACGGTGGAACTTGAGGCCCTGAGCACCGTGATGGCCCTTGAAGCCTGTGGGGCTATCAGTTAGTGCCACCAGCCCGGGGCCTGTAGGAACCACACACACGAGACTGGGGCATCCAATTCCAAAAACAGCGTGTTGCTGGACAGGCAGAGGGAGGCATAAATATGAAATATAATAATAAAGTTTCCTGAAAGCAAAGCTGGAGAGAACCTCTTTCTAAAAGGGGCTTTTGTTGTGAACGGATTGAACCGCGTTCAGATATATGCTGAGCAACTTTCCTCAACTTTGCTCAAAGGCTGCAGAGATGTGATGGATCCCTGCTAATGGTTCACAACGAACATTTGCCATCTCATTCATTTTTGCTAATATCCAGCCTGTGCCGATGCTCGGAGACTCCACAACGATGGAGGCTGCGATGAGCATCATCACATCTGGGCAGACAGCAGAGAAGATGGCAGGATGAGACCGTGGGGTCGTCACGGATGGTAGCTGGGCCCACGTACACAGGTCGTGGCACAAACACAACGGAGCATTCAGAGCAGAAAAGCTCGTGGCTCAAAGCAACAGCACAGCAGTCAATGTGATGTGAAGATTGATCAAAGAAGCCGGGGGGCTACGCTAACGGGTTAGGGTTAGGGTTTGGTTAGGGTTAGGGTTTGGTTAGGGTTAGGGTTAGGGTTAGGGTTTGGTTAGGGTTAGGGTTTGGTTAGGGTTAGGGTTAGGGTTAGGGTTAGGTTAGGGTTAGGGTTTGGTTAGGGTTAGGGTTAGGGTTAGGGTTAGGGTTAGGGTTAGGTTAGGGTTAGGGTTAGGGTTTGGTTAGGGTTAGGGTTAGGGTTAGGTTAGGGTTAGGGTTTGGTTAGGGTTAGGGTTAGGGTTTGGTTAGGGTTAGGGTTAGGTTAGGGTTAGGGTTAGGGTTAGGGTTAGGGTTTGGTTAGGGTTAGGGTTAGGTTAGGGTTTGGTTAGGGTTAGGGTTAGGGTTAGGGTTTGGTTAGGGTTAGGGTTAGGGTTAGGGTTAGGGTTCAGGGTTTGGAATGAAACTTTTTTTGCACTGGCCTACTGATCGGGAAAGTAGGGGAGTGCGGAGGGTGAGGGCCCCCCCGGGGGGGAAAGCAATATAGATAAAAATAAAAATAAATTAGTAATAAAATAGAGAAAACGAAGTTATGTAATAAAAGCAGGGTAGAAGATAAATGAGTCGATCCATAGGTAGGTAAGAAACTGGTTCGGCTTGTAAGAATATTAAGTTGTTTAAATTGGCTGACTGGGAAAGATGAGTTCTATGGGTGTTCATTGAGGCCATGTGGTGTCTTTGTGCCTAATCTGTTGATCCATATGCGTTCCGCTCTCCTCCTCTGTCCCACTGTCCAGCAGTTATTGGTTTCCAGCCCCGAGATAATAAGGTGGCTGACTGGATGCTCTTGGAAGTGCCGGACAAGGGTAGTGCCAAGTCGACTTCCTGCTATATTGTAAAGGTGCTGTGTTAGACGGGTATGTATGGAATTTTGTGTTTCACCTATATAATGTTTATTGCAGAGGGTGCATGTGATGATGTAGACTACGTTGGTGGAATGGATGGAGGTGAGGCCTAGCGTGGGGAACCCTGTACCAGTGTATGTGTTTTGAATGAATTTTCTGTTACGGTAGTGTTGGCTATGTCTGGGTCGGGGTGTGATGAATTGGTCCGGGAATTTGGATGTGGTGAGTATGGAATGGAGGTTTCTGTTTTTTCTGTGTGCTAGGATGATCTTGTGGTTATAGAAGGCCGGATGTTGGTGTAGTATGGTTGAAAAGTTTTGTTTAATGGTGTACTGTAGGGTTGTGGTTCTATGTGAAAAAGTAGAAATGAATGGTATGATTTGTGGTTTTTGTGGGAAGGCTGGGGTCTGTGGGTCCGGGACTCCCCCTGGATTGCCCTCTATGTTTGTGGGTGTGTTAGGGTTAGGGGTAGGAGGGGGGTTGGGGGTGAGGGTTAGGGTTGGGGTTAGGGTTTGGTTAGGGTTAGGGTTAGGGTTAGGGTTAGGTTAGGGTTAGGGTTAGGGTTTGGTTAGGGTTAGGGTTTGGTTAGGGTTAGGGTTTGGTTAGGGTTAGGGTTTGGTTAAGGTTAGGGTTTGGTTAGGGTTAGGGTTGGTTAGGGTTAGGGTTAGGGTTTGGTTAGGGTTTGGTTAGGGTTAGGGTTAGGGTTAGGGAGGGTTAGAGTTAGGAGTTAGGGTTTGGTTAGGGTTAGGGTTAGGGTTGGTTAGGGTTAGGGTTAGGGTTTGGTTAGGGTTAGGGGTTAGGGTTAGAGTTTGGTTAGGGTTAGGGTTAGGGAGGGTTAGAGTTAGGAGTTAGGGTTAGCAGCGGGGTTAGGGTTAGGGTTAGGGTTAGGGAGGGTTAGAGTTAGGAGTTAGGGTTAGGGTTAGGGAGGGTTAGAGTTAGGAGTTAGGGTTAGCAGCGGGGTTTAGCATTCGGCTGTCAGAGATGTACGAAAACATCTTGAGATTTTAACGAGTAGCAGAATTATATGAGAGCAGCTGTGGAATTGTGTCTGCTAAATGGTGGAACCTGCAGAAGCTGGACCCATCCAGGGATTTGGGAGCTTGTGCAGACTTTAGGAAGCACGTAGAAATTAAAATGCCTGTGAGCTGTTATTGTTAAAGGTCCTGCTCAGGCATCAAAGCAACCTTTCAGATCTTCTTTAACGAGCAGTTTGGACATCATTCTGCCTGGTCTTCCATCAGAACCGATGCCCCGCTCCACTGCCGCCTGCCCGTGCAGCTGGTCCCTAACTCCTGCTTTATCCGCTCATTAAAGTGATCGGCCCCTGGCAGCTGCACGAGAGGACACCAGCTTCTTTGAAGTTCCCTTCTTTGAATTGATCATTGTTGTGGCACGTTTCAAAGATGGAGGCAGCTTTGAAGCAGCACAAGTGGCGTGAGCTCATCATGCTCCTGTTGTGGACTTGCTGGAAATGCATCTTCACGATGTGGTTCTTCATGAATATTCTGCTCTCTGCAGAGTTGGACCTCAGCTTTTGAAGCTCTGCTGCAAGGTTCTACCCAGGGCCAGAGGAGGAGGAGTCAGGACTCCCGGGTGACCCTGGAGGTGGCTCTGAGGAAGTTTGGGCGGTGGGCATAAAAGGAGCCTGCCTCCCTGCCTGCCTGCCTGTCTGCCTGCCTGTCTGTCTGCCTGCCTGTCTGCCTGCCTGTCTGCCTGCCTGTCTGCCTGTCTGCCTGCCTGTCTGTCTGCCTGCCTGTCTGTCTGCCTGTCCTGTCTGCCTGCCTGTCTGTCTGCCTGCCTCTGTCTGCTGCCTGTCTGCCTGTCTGCCTGCCTCCCTGCCTGCCTGCCTGTCTGCCTGCCTGCCTGTCTGTCTGCCTGCCTGTCTGCCTGCCTGTCTGTCTGCCTGCCTGTCTGCCTGCCTGTCTGCCTGCCTGCCTGTCTGCCTGCCTGCCTCCCTGCCTGTCTGCCTGTCTGCCTGCCTGTCTGTCTGCCTGCTGCCTGCCTGTCTGCCTGTCTGCCTGTCTGCCTGCCTGCCTGTCTGCCTGCCTGTCTGCCTGCCTGTCTGTCTGCCTGCCTGTCTGCCTGCCTGCCTGCCTGTCTGTCTGTCTGTCTGCCTCCCTGCCTGTCTGCCTGCCTGCCTGCCTGCCTGCCTGCCTGTCTGCCTGCCTGCCTGTCTGCCTGCCTCCCTGCCTGTCTGCCTGCCTGTCTGTCTGCCTGCCTGTCTGCCTGCCTGCCTCCCTGTCTGCATGCTGGGAATGGGTGACTTGACAAATGATCATAAAAGCTTTTTCTTGGATAAAACCATTTTCTCATCAATCTGTGCCAGATTAGCATGTTGTTGTTCCAGATCCTTTCCTTCCAATTGTGTGTTCTAATGACATTCCTGGTTGTTTCAGGTGTATCCAGGTTTGTATGAGCACGTGTGACTAATAACTAGAAGGGCAAATACGTTTTCCCACCTTACATTTCCCCTCCACATGAAAGAATACTATAAGATGTGGTGTCACATGCAGCACTTCTTTTGTTCTTCTGTTTCTCGTTTAGTTCAGGTTTCCCACTTGTTCCTGCACACGTTGCTAAAATGACAGGCTGCCTCCGGCGTCTGCTGACAGATTTCAAATAAGACTTTCTCCCATCTGTGCCATGAGACAGGTAGATTTCTCATAACCCTTTCTTTCTGAGGAGATCTTTGATGAGACAGCCCGAGAAGCTGCTACCTTTTCAAACAAGGGACCACGAAGGCAGACCTCTTGCACCGAGGGTGATAACGATCCATGCGAGTCAGCACCCGAGGCTCGAAGGACAAACCTCCGACTGTCGTATACTTGGAGTGAAAGTGGGCGAAACACGATTGTTTCAGTGCAAGAGTCCCTGCAAGGAAGAGAGTAACAGCGTTACTAGCGTGGCGATCGGCTGTGTGTTCTGACTGGGCGTTTAGTGGGTCTGAGTCCATTTTTGATCTAATCCACAGCTGTAAAGTGCCTGAAAAGCAACGTCTAATATGTAATGTATTACCACCAACTTGCCGTTTTGTTCTGTGCCTAAACGGGCATAGGTGTTTGCTGGGAGGTTAGAAAAGACCCGAAACATGGACATATTCTCTCCTTTTTGTAATGGTGCTGAGGAGAATACAAAAGGATTAACATGCTGAAGATGAAAAGATTGATAAAAGGAAGAATGGAACAAGCCTTGAGGCAACTTTACTTGGAGGATGATGCATCTCTTCATCAGGCTGTGTCTCCAGTTAGGGGCATGCATCCATAAAACCCCTGATTCCCACATTCAACTCAGAAAAACATGTATCCATGCGGAAAATGTTCTACATTAAGATTTTAGCCAAGACAAAAAAATTGGTGCTGCAGTGACGGCTTCTCACAGGCTGAAGTGAAATCAGTGGAGCAGCCAGGAGGAGCACAATTAGGGCTGGCTGGAGGCGACCTTGAAAACTTTAGAGGGAGCTAAATTTAAACTAAAGGGGCTTACTTGCTGCTGACAGGCCAGAAAAAGAGGGACTCTCATTTCATTTATAGAAGTTTGGGAACAGAACTCAGGCTGGCTGTCGAACAATCACCTGACACAGGAAGTGAATATGAAAGAGGCAAAGAGAGCTGCTCTGGTAGGGTTAGGGTTAGGGTTAGGGTAGGGTTAGGGTAGGGTTAGGGTTAGGGTTAGGGTTAGGGTAGGGTTAGGGGTAGGGTAGGGTTAGGGGTAGGGTAGGGTTAGGGGTAGGGTTAGGGTTAGAGTTAGGGGTAGGGTTAGGGGTAGGGTTAGGGGTAGGGTAGGGTTAGGGTTAGGGTAGGGTTAGGGTTAGGGTTAGGGTTAGGGTTAGGGTTGGGTTAGGGTAGAGTTAGAGTTAGGGTTAGGTTAGGGTTAGGGTTAGGGAGGGTTAGGTTAGGGTTAGGGAGGGTTAGGGTTGGGTTAGGGTTAGACTCTGGTCTGAGTTAGGGTTAGGGTAGGGTTAGGGTTAGGGAGGGCTAGGGAGGGTTAAGGTTAGGGTTACGGTTAGGGTTAGGGTTAGGGTTAGGGTTAGACTCTGGTCTGAGTTAGGGTTAGGTTAGGGAGGGTTAGGGTTAGGGTTAGGGTTAGGGTTAGACTCTGGTCTGAGTTAGGGTTAGGGTAGGGTTAGGGTTAGGGAGGGTTAGGTTAGGTTAGGGTTACAGTTAGGGTTAGGGTTAGACTCTGGTCTGAGTTAGGGTTAGGGTTAGGGTTAGGGTTAGGGTTAGGGAGGGTTAGGGTTAGGGAGGTTTAGGGTTAGGGTTAGGTTTAGTTAGGGTTAGGTTAGGTTTAGGGTAGGGTTAGGGTTAGAGGGGTTAGGGTTAGGGAGGTTTAGGGTTAGGGTTAGGTTTAGTTAGGGTTAGGGTTAGGTTTAGGGTTAGGGTTAGGGTTAGGGAGGTTTAGGGTTAGGGTTAGGTTTAGTTAGGGTTAGGGTTAGAGGGTTAGGGTTAGGGAGGTTTAGGGTTAGGGTTAGGTTTAGTTAGGGTTAGGGAGGGTTAGGGTTAGGGAGGTTTAGGGTTAGGGTTAGGTTTAGTTCGGGTTAGGGTTAGAGGGTTAGGGTTAGGGAGGTTTAGGGTTAGGGTTAGGGTTAGGTTTAGTTAGGGTTAGGGGTTAGGGTTAGGGTTAGGGTTAGGCTTAGACATGGTCTGAGTGCAGCTCGTATGGATGAAGAGCAGCAGCCATGAAAAGCCCCAGCAGGTAACAGCAGCAACATCTGAAGACTCCAAACAGGCCTCACCTGTGGTGCTGGGAACCCCTCGTAGCCATAGCGGAGGGTTCAGATGTCAATTAAACTGATACCCACCATGCCCGTCTCCTGCTTTGGGATTAAAAATACTGAGAGTTCTGTCTGGTTCCCCAATAAAGGGAAGATACAGGGTGAAATGGTCGGGGCAATATTCAAGCTATATATTGTATTTTGTTCTGGCTATGTATATAAAGTGACAAATAGCAGCAACCTACAGTTTGGCATGGAAACATAGGTTCACAACAAGGTTAAAAAAAAAAATCTTTAAAATTCTATGATTCATTAGAAATGGGAAATGTCCCATTGTGCTTTTAAAGTGAACTGTATGTGAGGCTACCACAACTCCAGGGTCCATCGCCTCCTAAAATCCTCACCCTGACTTTTCCAGGTAAATAAAAACATGTTGTTATGGAAAAATGCGAAAACATTCATGAAATGAAGACATTCCAACGGAATGCACCATTTTGGATCCTGAGTTCTGGAAAGTCTGAATTGCAGATGGGCCATTTACAACCACCGGTGCAAACTATTCCATTGGTGTCCCACTGCGACGTATCTCAGCAAAGACATTGTGAGTTTTGAACAACTTCCCTCAAGTGCGTTTCTGTATTTAAGACTTGCTGTGAGTGTCGGTTCGAATCCCTCCACATCTTTATTTCCTGCACTGGTGACACAAAGAACCTGGATCAGCCTCTCAAAGGTGGAGCTGCGGGTGAGACTCCCATTTGCTCCTCACAAAGCATCACTGCAGACATCGTTGTGGCCAAGGTGGCACCCTGACGTGCCAATGACATCATTGAGTCGAATATCGCCCACTAGAGGGCGCGCGCGGCCGTATAAATAAGTGACGTGCGTGTGACGTACCAGGAAGTGATCTGCAGACGCGTTGGCTCCCTGCGGAGGGAGGTTTCTGGGTGTCAGGGTTAGCGGTGAAAGGGGAGGTCGAGCGGGTGAGTTTACGTTCTTTTATTGGTAGATTTCAGTCTGTATCCTTCCCAATTATCTTACACTCACCACTTTCTTCTTTTCCAGTCGCTAATCTGCGAATATCCGCTGTAGTTTAAGAAGATCTTTCATCAGCCCTGTAGGTTTTTGGATTGTCTGCTTGTGTTTTATCCAACAATGTGTCGGATTCATGTCAGGAGCCGAGTTAGTGTCCAAGATAAATTCATCTGTCAGCTCCGTTTTATCGAACCTTATTTCAGATCTGAGCCTGACAGGAGCTTTCAGAATCACCGGCCTTGTGTTAATAGTCTTTCTTTGAGAGATTTTCATGTTTAACATACACGAGAAAAAAGAAACCTAACCCTAATAACGTCTCTAATCATCCAGTTTCACTTCCAGAAAGATGCCATAGAGAAAACGGGCCTTTTCACCCTTATTTCCAAATAGAATCTGGCTAATTCTTTTTGCCTGTGATTAGCATGCAGCTATATTTGAAGTCCTTGTGCTCGTCTAATGATGTGTTTCGATGCAGGTTTGTGACTCTGGAGACAGCGACTGCATCCCTCATGTCTTCCGGGGGCCCACCTCAGTCTCCTGCGGTGGCCAAAACGGAGGTGGCCCTTGAAGGGGAATGCCCGCTGCTGGCTGCCACCTTTGCCTACTGGGACAACATCCTGGGTCCAAGGGTGCACCACATCTGGGCCCCAAAGTGTGATCATCTGGTGTTCCTCAGTGATGGAGAAGTCACATTTTTGGCCAATCACACTCTTAACGGGGAGATTTTGCGTAGCGCTGAGTGCGGCGCCGTGGATGTGAAATTCTTTGTCCTGGCAGAAAAAGGCGTCATCATCGTGTCTTTGATATTTGATGGTGAGCTGAAGGGGGACAAAACACATGTGCCCTGTCTGTCATCCTGCCGCAGACGGAGCTGGCCTTTTATCTGCCGCTGCACAACATCTGTGTGGAGAGGCTCAAGCACGTCATCCGCAAGGGACGCATTTGGATGCAGAAGGTACCCTTTGATTTCATGAGTTAGCTTTTTTGGTTCAGGCGGGGACATAGAAGTCGCATGCAAACGTGGTTTGAGCTTTCATTTCTCCTTATAGACTGACCCCTTTTTTCAATGCGGGATTGGAAGAGTAAGGACAATAATAACTCGTGTGAGGTCTCCTCAGTGAAGAGGAGGGCATGTGATCATAGCCAAGAGATGAATGCGTTGGCCTTTGCTGTATTAGGAAGTGGTTGCAGATGAGATGGTGGTTGTCATCAGTGGTTTGATGACATCATCAAACCTGCCATTTTTCAACATCATTTCATGGCTTTGGTGTCCTGGACACTGTTCAGGCCACTTCCTTCTTCCCCTGACTTTGCTTCTGAAAGTGTAAAAGCAACAAAAATATGTCCATCTGCAATGAAAAGCAAGTGATGAGCTTTGTTTCTGAGATCGGCCAAGAGCACTGGTTTTCCTAAAGTTCTATGGGACCAACAAGTAGCGGAATCTTGCTTCTTCTTTATAACTTATATGTCCTAAAGATACTCATATCCTTGTCAGAAACTGCTTGAATCAATTGTTTTCCTCACATTTTAGGGCTACAACATCATTTCAGTGTTGAGCTTGGAGATTATCCCCATCATGGAGTTATTGGCGTCCATGAAGACCCACAGCGTGCCAGAAGACATCGATGTGAGCAGCAGACCCCACACAACCAACTCGTCAGTTCATTGCTATCTCTGAAGGTTTTAACTCTTTCAGGGTATCTTGAGATCTCCTACGATCATCACTCAGTGTGACACCATGCTAATCGTGCTTTCTAATGTGCTACTGCTTCCCTGGTAGCGCCCCCCCCCCCCTTCCTTCTTACAAACATGTGTTGCTAGATGTTAGCAATGACGAGTCACCGTTATTATTTCACAAGCAATTTATTACTGAGTCAATTTGTTGACCCGCCTGCATGCGCGCTCGTGTCCTACGAAGTGTTGTTTGACTGTAGAGGATTTCTGGAATGCCCCCGCCTTCATTTAGCCAAAGTTAGCTGAATCGAACCCGTCAGGAAAAAACCCAGCAACTTGGACATCAGCCTTCAAATTCTGCCCCGCCTCTCCATCTTCTGCCCTGCCCCTCCATCTTCTGCCCCGCCCCTCCATCTTCTGCCCCGCCTCTCCATCTTCTGCCCCGCCCCTCCATCTTCTGCCCCGCCCCTCCATCTTCTGCCCCGACTTTGTGATCACGCTGTTATTTCGGTGGAATAATGCCAGACATATTTGGGAAGCGGCACGCTGGATGCTAAAACATTCCTGACCCGGTGATTGATAGACGGATGGAGGGGCGGAGCTACAGACACTAAACGTTAAAAACATTATTGACTGGCATATCAGGGCCATTTTATGATTAACTTGGAATTAACTTACATTTCTTAGATACTGCTTCTAATTTAAAAGCTAATTTTAAAAATGAACTTGTTTTCTCCCCATGTTTAGATAAAAGACACTGTGCTAAATGATGATGACATTGGAGATAGCTGCCATGAGGATTTCCTTCACAAGTAAGCAGGACTGGGGGGTGATGAAGCTCGCAGCAGAAGTTTCCTTCTGGAGGAAGGATGAAAGCTGAATCAGCATCACATCAGAATCATGATTTTTGACCACGAAGGCACTGAGAGCTCCTCGCCAGAGGAGATTAGATCTGTGAAGGTTTTTTGGGCTGGATGGGGGTGGCAGAGCAGAAGATGTGAGCTGGCTGACTATGGCAGTAACACAATATTTAGTTTAACTCTCGACATGAAGACAAACAGCAGTTAGCAGTTTTGGACATTGCCGGTTCTCCCCTGAGGATGTCCAGAACTTTGTGCTCTACTGAGGAGCAGCCCATTAAGGGTCCAGTATAAAGAGTCCGGAAGTTCCCCTCATCCAGTCACTAGGTCCACCTGTCTCTAAATATAACACTTTGGTTTAAAACCTTTTACTAGGAATTTGATCATGTTTCTATTGTACAGCAGGTGCCTGACGATCAGTCGGAAAATATAAAACAAATGAAATGATTACGGAATGCAAAGTTCATAAATCTTAAAGCAGATGCCACTTCCTGGTGGGTCGGACCCAAATCCTGTCCCAGTGCCTCTTGTACTTCAGGCTCGTGACCACAGTTTCTGTCATTACTCCTGCAAGGTTCTTCCTAATTCCCAGAAGGTGATTAAGCTGATTGCTCCTCTGTCTCGGTGCTTCAGGGCCATCAGCTCCCATCTGCAGACATGCGGCTGTTCCATCGTGGTGGGAAGCAATCCGGAGAAAATAAATAAGGTAGAGGACTTTTTTTTCACTGTTTTTGAGATAATTGTACTTTTCCAGCCCATAAATTGTGTCGGTAACTCAACTGTGTTTGGGATTGGGAGCTGGCCGTTGCTCCTCAGGGAGGGAACGTCCCAACTGCTCAGACAGGTTAGCAAAGAGGAAAAGTTAGATTTGGGTGCACATCTGAAAGGCTTCTTCACATTAGCGACATATGTTAGCGACCTTTGTTTGGAAATGTTGTAATCTGATACCGGACCGGCTCCTGCTCTGGTTATAGCCGGTACTGGACATGGCCGCCACCTTCTTGTCACAGCATAATCTCATAATCTCTGAGAATGATCCAACTCTCCGTGTCCCCATTTCCTCAGAACATCCCACCTTTGCTGGAGATGAATTTAGCCTTTGTTTTATGGAAGAAGCCAAAGGTCAGGACGCTGTTCTCTGCCTCGCAGCCTTCTAACTCTTCCCCATCTGATGCTGTTTCTCCTCAGATTGTGCGGACCCTCTGCCTCTTCCTCACCCCCACCGAGAGGAGGTGCTCCCGCCTGTGTCGAGCCGAGGCGTCCTTCAGATATGACACTGGCCTGTTTGTGCAGGGCCTCCTTAAGGTATTCAGCAGTGTTCCCACCTCAGCCGGGGGGGTTTAGAAGGCAGCCTGATCCTTTCCTAATTCTGCCCTTTTGTCTGTTCTGATATACTGAGAACGATGTTTTCATCACCTCAGATCTGCACACGACTTTTATATGTTTCATCATAGCAGTCCAGCACACAGCCATATGCAAATGAGTTCTGAGTCTTTAGCACTAATTTGAACTCTATTAAAGTGTCAGCAGGCAAATTCTAGGTGAATTTTATGATGGTCAGCTTAGATGAGGGTCACAAAGAAGTTCACCTCCAATTTACTGCGCAGCAAAATTTGAGATAGAGTCGTTCAAGTCAATGATGCTGCGGAATGTTATTGCTTAATTAGTGAGTTAGAGATGGAGAGAGAAAGGCCAGTGAACCGTGAAATCTTGGGTCCATCTTGGACATGAATAGAAAACATTTTCTGAAATATGAAAATTGGTCCCTCTTTCTTTGTGCATCAGTGGTTCTGATCAATAATAAACCATTTCACAAGGCTGGATCTGCCTTTGCTTGTTGTGTCCAGAACCAGGTTGCGTTGCCTCATGTTGCCTCTAGTCCAGCAACTCACCGGCATCATTCATTAACCCTAAACTAACCCTAAACTAACCCTAAACCGGTCAGAGACTTGGCTGTCGTAGCTGAGGGTTAGCCAACGGTGGTGGTCATGGCTTTGCTTTTTCCTAGGACTCCACAGGCAGCTTCGTTCTGCCCTTCCGCCAGGTGCTTTACTCCACTTACCCCACCACGCACATCGATGTTGACGTCAACACGGTCAAGCAGATGCCTCCGTGCCACGAGCACGTCTACAACCAGCGCCGGTACATGCGGTCCGAGCTCAGTGCGCTCTGGAAGACGGACAGTGAGGAGGACATCCCCCCCGACACGATCATCCACACCAGCGAAACCTTCACTCCTGACCTGTGAGCCACACACACGCAGAGCGGCTGCTTTAGTTTGGAGAAGCTTTGCTTGTCTTCATAACAGCCCATAATACAGGTGATTGGGCTCGTGTGAAGATGGAGCTAAAGCAAAAATGCTGATCTCTTCACCTTTGTATTCCTCAGGAATATATTTCAAGATGTTGCACACAGAGACACTTTGGTCAAGTCGTTTATAGATGAGGTGAGTTTTCATATTGTCCAACTGCTCATTGTCATCTTGATGATTTAAAGGGGAGCGACGAGCAGCTGTTGGCTGAGCTGCTGCTAGCTGCTAGCTGCTAGCTGCTACCTGCTAGCTGCTAGCAGGTGCTAGACGTGCAGGAGTGATGAGAGGAAGCTAAACAGCCGTCTTTTGACACTCGATGTGTTTTCCAGACAGCTGCAGAGGTTCTCTGCCCCTAAATATAGTGGAAGAAAAGCAATTCTATTCCAAAGGCATTCAGAACCATCAAAAATGCAAACCAAAGTAGCTGAACTATTTTAATGTCTCTTTTGATATGGAAAGTGGGACTGACGCTCGATCCACAGTTTCCAAGTGAATCTGAGAACTTAATGGAATAAAAGGAGCTTCCTGGTCCTGCCGCTCCCCTGGGACTGCTGGGATTGGCTGCACTAACACCCGTGACTCTAATTAGGAATAGAAAAGGGGATAAATGGCACCCAGACAGAGTGACTGCCCCCAGCCTCTCTGTGCTGCCCCTGAATGCTGCTGTTCCACACTGGATCTAATGTCACAGACGCACAAGTGTAGAATTCATGCCCAGCCCCCCAGGGTACATTTCTCTGAAGGCTTTTCACGTGACTGCAAGCTGCAGTGTGTTCCTGGAGGAACGTGCTGCAGCCTGGAGCACTAATTGACATCTCATGTTGCACCAAGGTGTTCATGCTGAAGCCCGGCTTGTCCCTTCGGAGCACCTTCCTGGCCCAGTTCCTGTTGCTGCTCCACAGAAAGGCCCTCACACTGCTCAAGTACATCGAAGATGACACGTAAGACACCGACGAGCATCAAACATGCCACTGCCTTCCAAAACTCCCCAAAACATCTCAGTAGGTGAACCAGAAATGAAACCAACTAGGATCTCCCGATCTCGATTTGACTGATGGGTTCCTGAAGTTAGTCTGAAGTTAGTCTGAAGTTAGTCTGAAGTTAGTCAAAATCAACTCATCTCTATTTCCCAAATAAAGGCAATAACCTTTATTTACCAGACTTTATTTTGTACCATCTTTTAGGGTCAAATTTGTCTGTAGACCCTCAAAAAGGTGAACTACTGTCAGAACTTGGTGCCCAGGATGTTGCCTGCAGCTTTTCAGAACAAAGGTGTGGATAAAGAGTGATTGTTTACCTGTTGGTGATCTTCGGCCGTATACTGGAGAACCAGGAAGGTCCAGCTCATCAAAATCCCAAACAAAAGGGGCTTTGGCTGCACTAAATCCTTTACCCACACGTAATTAGAAGCCAACGTTATCACATTGTGCCTGGTAAAAGCTCAGGTACTTTGGGCCGGGCCAAGGGTCTTTATTTCCTTTTAGATTGTGATTGTGAGTGTTTCCCAGCTCCAGAGTGGTGGAGGCTCACCCTCCCTCGCACCCCTCAGACCTTCTGGGGCCTGTATTTAAAGGTACTTTAAATGTACCACAGTTTGGCTGCTGTGACATTCTGAATTTGTGTTGTTAATTTAAGGGATTTTTTTACACGAGGAATCACCAATGCAACGTAAACGAATGATTGAGATCCTTGTGAATTGGTATAAAATCAATATAATACAGCTTCGGTCACAGTGCAGAGAAACTGGGCCTGATGAACAGCTTTTGGATATCACTTGGACATTCCTCTGTCGCTCATGGTGGCGTAACAGAAAGACGTGTTGATGCTCCCGATGCTAATTGGGACGTGGCCCCAGCCCTTGGTGTCCAGATGGCCTCCCTCACTTTGTTCTGCTCAGAGGCTCAGAGGTAGAATGCTGCTCTGATGGTTGCTTTCTGGGTGTCAGAGTTCGGGTTGGTCAAGGCTTACTCCACAGCAACCGCTGCTGGGGGAATAATGCTGTGAACAAAAATAAAGTCCTGACGTGGTCGAGGCCGCTGCTCCTGCTCATCGTAGGAGGATCATGTTGCTGCTGCCGCTAGCGCCACATCAGCACTGTTTTCTCTTCACTGATTTCTAAATCTTAAGAAACAGACATTTTTCTCTTTGTATTTATTAGCATGTCCTTGTAGCAGCTGTGTCTGCTTCAAATTTCATCTTAAAGTCTCAGTAACAGACTTTTCTGCTGCTTGCTTACTTATTTTGAGTTTTTAAATTTAATTTGCCCCCCCCCCCGACCCTGTCCGCTCCCTTTGGTCATCTTTTCCCTGTTTTTTAAGCCATAAGTGGAAACTGTTCACATCTTTTTATAGGGAAAATTGGACATAAAGCTAAAACTAAATCAGTTTGATGTATCCAGACTCAGAAGGAGACCCATTAGTGCGACTAATGGACAATCCTCGTCTCACATTTAGCTGGACGAGCCTGTTCATCGATCTCACTCTGAAGGTTTTCAAAAATGGGACGTGACAGTTCTACCCTCCAGGACATTTGCCATGTTTGGCATCACGTAAGCTGTTTTTCTTGGTCACGCGCTGATGAAGCGTCCTCGTCCACTCTTGCTTTGACCTGTCCTTGTCTTGGGTCTCAGCTGTGATGTCCTCCGGCTGTGGGTGATTGTGATGTCATCACAATCCCTTGTTGTCTGCTTGTTATCAAGCTCCTGCAACTCATTGTGTAAATGAGAGCCATCACCAATGTTCCTGGGCCAGATGTCAGTCCAGCCGTTCTTTTAAGGCTCTTCTCAGTGCTGTCTTTGTTTTCGTATCCAGACGGGAAAAAGATTGTTGAGCAGGGAAACATTTCCAGTCACACCTGTAACACCTTTGGCAGGGTAGCTGTTAGGAGAGGAGGGTACCGCAGCCCTTACGTGCTTCGCTGTGTCATGTGTGAACAGAAGCCAGAATACTGTAAAATGCACGTGGTCACGTGCATTGTGTGTGACAGAGATGGACCTCCTTGAGAATTGTGGCCTGTGTCACTGCAAATCTGCAATGGGTTCAACCATTCTAGCCCTAAAATAAAGAGAACAAGTTATACAGATGCTTAAATGTGTGTTGTTCAAAGCTAGTCCATCTGTGCAAATATCTCAATGAATAGCTGAAAGTTAGTTTGACTTTGTGTGAATGCATAAAAGCAGCCTTGTTTATGGTGTAGCGAGCAGCCTGTGGTCGAAGGGCGCTCGTTTACAGGTGCCTCAACAGGATGGTTTATACTGGGCTCGCTGCGTGCAGCAGCATACATAATTCATAGCATCCCTGCCCACCGCTGCAGCTACATGCTAATGAAACCCTCCCTCCCACAGGCAAAAAGGGCAGAAGTCCTTTCGATCTCTGCGGAATTTGAAGACGGACCTGGATCTGACAGTGGAAGGAGACTTGAACATCGTCATGGCCTTCGCGGAGAAGCTGAGGGGGGGGCTGCACTCGTTTGTGTTCGGGAAGCCGTTCTACACCAGCGTACAGGAGCGAGACGCACTCCTGAGCTTCTGACTCCGTGTGCCAGTCTTTGGACCATGGATGGACGACGGACTCGGGCGACTGTCTGTGTTGTTCCTGTATCACATGAATGCCACTACAAGGTTCAAGGTTCATTTTCAAGATTGAAAGCTCTGAAAGGATCTGCATTATTCTGGCTCTATTCATTTATTTCATTTAAAGGGTGCTGAACTGCCTTTCTGAAAAGAGATAGTGTCTTAAATATTAGGGGTTTTATTCACTATGTAATATGACACCATTTGACCTTTGAACCCTCAACAATTTGTTCCTGAAACTTAAAAGAGGATTTTCTTCAATAAAAATCTCAATGTCAACAGAGATATCCAAAGCTGCCGACGGTAGGATTCATCCACATCAGGGTGAGCTCATTTGTGGTGTTGCTGGCATGTTGGTGCCGTTCTTCCTTTGGACTAATTCTAAGGTTGACTGTGGCACACCAGAGATCCGCTCAAGTAAACCTGCCTTCCTTTCGAGTCAAACTGAAACATGGATAGGATTCAAGCTAAACCTTCATTTATTTTTTGATTGACTTTTGGCACAAACATGCAAGAAACATTAATCCCAAGTCATTTGACAAGTTGAGACAAAGGCAAAGTTGTTGATATGTGGGTGATCTGTGCCCTCTTCTCACCAGTGTGTGAACAATGTAGCGATTTGCTATTTATCCATGTGAAACATTAGCTTTCTTGCTGCCATTTTCTGGAATGATTGGCCCATCATTTGCTTGTAAAGGTTAAAGCTCATTACTGGCGTCACTGAGCCTCGAGGGTATTCAGAAAGCACGAGTCCTGAACATCCCAGAATCTAACACCAGCTCACAAAGAGTCTTCATTAGTGTCTGCATTTGCCATTTTGGCCACTGATAGAGATTCTGATTTCAATCCTCAAACTTTAAAGCCCTGCTCATCCCTGAGTTGGACAACATCAGCAGAGTTTAGTGGGAAACGTGTGCTTTATTTTTCTTTTGCAGTGGACAATTGACCAGTCTGGTGGTTTAAAATTAAAGTAAGAACCAGAGGTTTGATCAGTGGTTATCCTTGTCAAGAAATGACTCGTTGATATAAAACTGAGTCAATAAAGCTGTTTCTCAGGGTCAGAGAATCATTACAGTCTAGTGGAATACGGTAACCACTCATTTTATGCAAGCACCTTTGTGAACTGCTGAATAGCATATCTGAGATGAGGTTTTCTATGATGAGAGGCTGATTTCTTTTCCTTTTTTAATTATAAAAGACAGTTTGCATACCGTAGGCAGTAATTGCCTCGAGCAGGACCGCTCTAATTAGGTGTCCTCTTGAGGGCTCTGCACTCTTGCATATTTAAAATGAGACAGAATTGAACTTTAAAGCAACGCCGGTAATTAGTATGGGTTGTCTGGAGTGACACCTTCACAGATGATGGGTGGATGAATAGATGACCAGTGGAGTGGCAGAGACAAGCTATGAGCCCTTTTTAGTAAATCCTTGCTCTGACTTTTGTTATCTTGAGGGGATTCCAAAAAGATCTAAGATAGACCCTCACATTCAACAGCATCTTTGAGTTCAGGCAAATTGATTTTTCTTTCTTGTCACCCCTTTATGTTTTTTATAACAAAAAAAATTAATGAGTGCAGGTGACTGTGGATTGAAAACATTATATTAGAACACAGCATTTTGATTAAATATTAAATGAAGAAATATAAGGCAAAGTTGAGCCATAAATGTTTTTACAAAAGTCTAGAAAAACTTGGCACTGATTTATTGGTGCCCAAGACCCCAGTAAACTGAAACTGGGCCTCGGCCCTGACCCAAAGGGAGCGGGCCACACGTTTCCAGTTGACAAGCATGGCCTCGGCCTTGCAAACTGAATTAAACGCTTTTAAAATGTGTTTGTACGACAATATATTAATACTGGAAAGGTTTGTCTTGTAAATTATAATTAGGGTTTTTTTTTTGTAAACGACGGTGCTTACTAGGTAGTTCAGTGTACATTAACAATAGAAATAAAAACTAACGTTATTTCGTTTTTAATGGTTTGGAACGAACTAAAAAAGTGAACAATGTTTGATTTAACTCGTTCTTATGGCGATCATCGTGCTCGGGAGTCAGCGTGAAAACCCGCCTACTAGGATAAAAACATTAACGTTGATAGGCCGACTCACCTGTCATTCAAGTGTGTCACCACATTCCTCTGTCTCATTGGTCAGTTCTTGTCTAGCTATTATTCTATTGGTTAATATTGTGGTTGCTCCACCCGACCAGGAAGAGCTTGTACTGGCTGGCTGTCAGGTAAATATTCAGCAGAGGATGCTAGTTATCACAAAGGGAAATTAAATCCTAACTAACTGGAGCAATGATGAGACCATATGCTTCACCGACGACATTAAGGTATGTTATGCTCCCTACACCACTCAGTAAACTTTGGCAGTACATACGGTGATGGGTGCGGCCTGTTACCATTAGCACGGTAGCTAAATTCAGTGTTAACGTTATGGTGTTTAGCTATTAGCACAATGACAAGTTTATGAACCGGACCGAACCTTATGGACCGAACCTTTTACAAAGAAGTTGCGAAAACAAGTAGCAACGTTAAAAAAGGAAACACGGAAAACGAGTACGTTTGGATTGTTTTGCCAGTAGCGGAGATGGGGCTAAGGAAATGACCCGGGATTAGCCATGCTACTTCCCAAATGTGTGCTTTATTAGGTCACATCAAGAATTTCCAAGTAATAATTTAGCCATTACATATTAGCTATTTCATCATTAGTAATCATCTGCTGTTGCTGCTACTTTGGTGTCTTACCTCAAATCGTCAATACGCGTCAAAAAATGGCCATTTAAATGTATCGTTTCCACTTACATACTTGCTTATATCAGCTGTAATGCGCTTCGGGTTACCCTAACCCTATTGTAGACGCTGTCTGTTCATTCAAAGTACATTTCTATTTTTCTCTGCTATCTCCATCATTTACCCAGAAAAGACAGCTGGTCCAGACTTTAGTAAACGATGAGCGATGCTCAGATGAACCTCCTCATGAACCTTCTGGCGACTGGACTCAGAACTTTAGGGCCTCCCTTGATTTGTGAGTACTGCTCCTAAAGAGAGATGATGATCACTAATGACACGAGCTCCTAGCCCTCGTTGGGGGTCTGGATTACTGGTGTCATATGGTGGCGGTGGTTTGGGTCAGGCTTTCAGCACGCAGTCACACGTGATGTCCCACAGGTGCTGGATCTGAGTCCAGAATGAACGGGCCAGTCAGTAGCATCAATGTATGACACACTCCGATCACACCTCATAAAGCCAGGTGTGGTGGTCAGAGATCTTCTGCTGGAGGTCATTTTGGGGTTCTCTGGCAGGTCTGCTGCTGTGTTGATGGACTAGTGTCCTCTCATGGGTTAGGGGTTAGGGAATAAACCAGAAAGGAGGAGAGGGAAGGTTCTGTGGGCTCCTTCCTTATGTGAGGGGTCCGTCCTCCACGTGGCCCATTGCAGAGCAGCATATCGACCTGCTTCAGTCTTTATGGTTTCAGGACCGGAGGCCAGGTTGTGAGGGGGGTTATCTGGAGTGTTCTGATGCTGAGGCTTCTGCTGCCCTCTTGATAAACTAGTGTGTGTGTGTGTGTGTGTGTGTGTGTGTGTGTGTGTGTGTGTGTGTGTGTGTGACGACCTGTAAATCTCAGGGCTTTTTTTCCACTATATTTTCATTGGAATTTTGTCACAATCCTTGTGTGATCACGGCGTGTTCAGAGCACACAGGAACCTTTGTTTAGTTCGTTTTCAAGCGTTCCCATTTCATTGCTTCACATTTCAGTCTCAGAGCCTGCAGCACTAAGAGCGGATCAGCCGAGGATTTGGGCTTATTTGTGTGTTTCTGGAACGGAATTCCAGAATTCCAGAATGAGAGTTCAGTTTACACACACACATAGATGCGCACACACACACACACACACACACACAGATGCACACACACACACACACAGATGCACACACACATAGATGCACACACACATAGATGCACACACACACACACAAACACAACATAGACGCACACACACACACACATAGATGCACACACACACACACACATAGATGCACACACACACACACATAGATGCACACACACACACACACACAGCTCTTTTCCTGTCTTCCTGCCACCCACAAGAAAAAGAATGTTTCTTTTTATTCCCTTTTATCAAATTACAACATAGATTGACAGTCATTTGCCAGTTATGTGGTTAATTGATACTGATTGATGAGTGATAATTCAATTTTAAGGTTGAAATTCAGCTCTGATCGCACTTTCAAATACAATCTTTTCACATTGGAGCTTTTTCATTTTTCCTGCTCCAAATTTAGAATAAAGAACCTGAAATGGCAGAGCCCTAATGCTCCTGTCCAGGTTTTAGTTACATCTGATGTGCAATAGCTGCCATGCTTTTATGCTAATAAATTCTTTCAAGGCTCAACAACCTGACCCTGACCCTGACCCTGACCCTGACCCTAAGCCTGACCCTGACCCCGACCCTGACCCTGACCCTAAGCCTGACCCTGACCCTGACCCCGACCCTGACCCTAACCCTGACCCTGACCCTAAGCCTGACCCTAACCCCGACCCCGACCCTGACCCTGACCCTAACCCCGACCCTGACCCTGACCCTAACCCTGACCCTCACCCTGACCCTGACCCTAACCCTGTCATTGTCGGCCTCAGACCACGGATGAGCAGCCTGTAGCCATGGAGGGGCACGCCACCAAAAACAATGAAAGCACTTTCCCCAGCTTTGTGGACCTGGATGACTTCCTAACCAAGCACGACTCCAACTTCATCTGGCTCCTCATTGGTGAGTCGAGACGCTAGTAAAAGTACAAAAGTAGAAGTCGTTGTCTTGTTCCTTTCAACACATCGTTCCTCCTTTTTGCATTTTGAAATGGATCGTTAGCGTTCTTTTTCCAACCAGGGGAACTGATCCTGTACTGAAAGGACAGTCTTGATATTTGAGGCTCTAGCAGACAAGACAACAGGTCATGTCATCATGGCAGACAGCAACAGTAAGTCGGGAACTCCAAATCAGTCTGGTTGGTGTCCCTGAGGAAGGGGGGCAGCTCTATTGTCTTTGGCAGTACCAAGGCCACAGGGGGATGTGCCATCGTAGTAAAGTACAAGGAAATGCTTCACTGCCATTGACGGTTCGCTGCTAACAGCTCAGCTAACCTTTCTGAGGAAGGTCAGGTCACAAGGAAACCACACCTTAGCTGTAGTTTGCTCTCTGACCTGCAAGTAGGCCGTGAGATGGAGCAGATGTTAGCAGGCTTTAGACAAACCTCTGACAGTGATGTCGCCATGTTGTGGAAGAGCGTGGCCCAAAGAACCCGCTTCCTCTTTCGGAGCGATAGTCACAGCTGTCATCTGTGACTGCTGATTGCCTTCCGCCTCCAGCCTCGACCTGAGGTTCGACCTTCTGTTTCAGTGCAACGCATCAGTGCGTAGATCCTCCAATATTTCTTCTTGACTAAACCTGAGCTTTCTTTTCAGCAACCATTCTGTCCTGTGGATGGATCATCTATTTAACTTATTACAACTCCCGCAACATCGGCCTGATCCTCACCCTGGTCATCAACAGACTCTACAAAGATGGCTACATTCATCTTGGTGAGCTTGTCAGGACCTCTGTGGAATGGTGATGAAACGGGAGGTGGAGCTGTGCCAAAGCTCTCAGTTCCAGGCTTTAACTCCTCCACTGAATATTTCATGATGAGCTGCTTCCCTCAGTGATCGTCTGCGTTGAGTGTGAACAGAAAAGTTCTTCTGCCTGTGCCAATGAAACAAAGGTTCATTTAGAAAACGACTAGATTTAAACAACTAATAGTTGTTCTTTTCCAATGAAAAACCTTTTATTTGGCAGGGACATCTGCACTCTAACATAAGAGGTGTCTCCATGTCACTGATGCTTCTAATGAGGCTTAATTGATCTGAAGTCAGATATGTCATTAACATTCAGAGCAAAGCATGTTTAAGAAACATTGTGTCGAGTGATTATCAAGGATTAAAGGATGAACACATGAATTGTCTGTCTTCCTCCCACTGTGAAGACGCCCTGAACCACTCAGCTACTGGTGGACCGTTTGAGTTGTTCTTGATTGACAGGTGTTATTGATTATTCCAGTTATTTGGGATGATTCACACATCATTAAAAGGTCTCTTCTCCCTACACACTGAGCACATTCATTTTGGGCTGAACTATTTTGGAAGAGGTCATGGCCGTCTTTAGGAGGGTGGTGAGCAAAAGAGCCGCACACTTCCTGTCCTGCAGCATTTGAAGGGACAAATTCTGGAGCACGGTTAGATTTTGACACTCAGGCATTGAATCATTGAAAATAGTTTCACCTGAAAACAATTAATAGAAGACAGTCATGTTTCAATTTCATGCCCAGTAAAGCTTAATGAGAACATAATGAAGAGATTTCCGTAGTAATGAGAGCAGCAGCTAAAAAGGTGTAACCTGGAATCTGTGGTCTTTCCCAGGGTCCTTCTCCTTCTCCGTGCTGTCAGGAAAGGTCATGTTCCGAGATGTCTACTACATCAACGGAGACATGTCTCTCAGGTGGCTGCGGCGTTTGCATCTGCTCTGTCCTCTGATTGTCCCTCCACGCTCACTGACCCTTTTCTGCTGGCAGGATACAGGATGGCTTCCTCATATTTCGCTGGTGGAAAATGTTTAACCCAAAACAGAAACAGCACGGTCAGTGAGAGAATGTGTGAACAAAGTCTTTCCAGATCCTAATTTGTGCGTGGAACGACACAGCTTTACCACATCACTTGTCTTTAGAAGCCTGAATCCCCACTCTTTCTCATCTTCAGACCCTAAGGCAGAAACCAGGCTTTACGTGACAGTCAACGGCTTTGAATTTCATGTCTACAACCGCACTGACCTCTACGCCCGACTGCAGGAGACGTTTGGACTGGAGTCCACACTAATGACGCCCAAAAAGGATGAGGAGAGAGGACGAAAGGATTCCAAAAAGACCCTGGAAAGGTCTGAACAATGTTCCATAGTTACAGTATCTGGCCCCTGCACTTGTCTTAATTGGATGATATAATTGCATTAGCCTGATGCACAAGTTTGAGCTGAAGACCAAACTGCAAGTAAGCAGAAGTCAGCACTTTCCTTTGAGCCCTAATGAGCGGCTGGAGCTGCACTTAGGCACTCCTTAATTCTTGGCAAAATCCTTTAGAAGCAGAATCTAACCATTGTGATCAGTGCTTTAACCATTTCTGGAGAAGTGAATGGACTTGTGTCCTCTGACTATTTGTTAGTGTGGACATTAAAGCGGAGAGTGCGGACCCCTCATCGTCTTGGCGCTCTCTCATTCCTGTCATCAAAGTGAACATCAGCACTGTGAGTCCTTCGGAAAAAGGCAAACAAGGATTCAATCTTGGAAATTTCTACCAAGTATTCCAAGTTTACTGTCTTGTAGGGTCGTCTGGCCTTTGGGAACCACTACCTCCCTCAAACCTTGTGCATGAACTTTGAAGATGCCTTCTTGACGTACGCCACCAAGCCGCCATCGAGCCACCTGGATCAGTACATGCACATCGTCAAGGGCTCGCTGGAGAACGTCCGTGTGATGCTGGTTCCCAGCCCACGCTACCTTGGCCTACAAAATGACGAGTCAGTCCCTCTTTTGCTCATGTAACTCATCACCGGTAAAATAATCGGAGCAGACTTTTGGTACTAACACGAGTTATTACAGACAGACTTGTAAACATACATTTTTCAAGTCAGGTTATTGTCAGAGCTCAAACTATAGACTTTGAGCTCATTGCTTGTAGAATTATAGTTTCAACCCAAACTTTCACATTCAGTTTGAACTAATATAGAAGACAAGCTCAAAGTAACTCTTGTGTTTGGATTGACTGAACAATAAGACATAATGTTGCTTCTTTTTAAGAGAAATGAAAGGTTAAGTTGTTCAAAATGTTGGTAGAAGAATTTGATCTGGCATCCATTGCATTTCCCCCCTTAACTTTAAATGTGCTGTGTTAAAAACTGTAAGTAAATCTCTCTCTTCCCTTCAGCCGATTAAAGTTTAGCAGAGCAGAACTCTGACCTGCTGAGTACGGACGCACGCTTAAATCAAGTCAGCACCTGAAACCGTTGTAGGCCATGTTGGCGACTTCAGCCACAAGCAGTCCTTGACATGTCTTAAAGATGGTCCACCTAATGAAATCAGCTCCATTTGTGAAGCTATTCTACGAGGCAGCTTTCAATGAAGAGCTAATATTTATTTATTCTTTGGATTCCTCTTTATGAACATATCTCAGAAATCTCTGTCTAAACTGTCCTGATTTAGACCCCCCAGGCTGATGGGAGAAGGGTTTGTAGTGATGCAGTCCAACGATGTTGACATCTACTATTACCAGGATGAACCTGGTAGGCACACACACACACACACACACACAGACTGAGCAGTAGATATCAGAGAGATGGGTATGTGAAGGAGATGAAGAGTGTGTTAGAGTGTGTGTTTGTGTGTAGGTCTGGTGCCTGTGGAGGAGGAGGATGGGGAAGAGGCAGAGACCAGCAGTGAGGACGATAAGCTCCAGGACCTGCCTCCGTGTTGGGGGCTTGACATTGTCTGTGGAAAAGGAACTGACTTCAACTACGGACCCTGGGCAGATCGTCAGCGGTGAATAAGCATCATTCAAACTCATTCGCTGGTTCGGGTTAGCTCATTAGGTCTGTTGGGAGCTGGGATGAGAAACGGAGGGTTCTTGGTTTGAGCCCCTTTGCAGACAAAGCATAGAAGGTGTTCTGTCTGCACTGGGGCTCAAACCAAGAACCCTCTGGCACTTTCCCCCACAACACCTTCAGAGCACTGCCAAGGTACCCTTGAGCAAGGTACCGAATCATATAGGAACCTGCAAAGAACTGGCAACTCATCCGGGGGTGGACCCATTGTGGACCCTCCCTGTGACCCCAAAAGGGATAAAGCAGATGAGAGGAGACAAACTCATTAGCACATAATGGTCAGATAATGCTTAGAATAACAATAATAGCACTAATAATAACAAAAACAACAATAACAATAATAATCATCATAATAATCACAATAACCATAATAATAATGGTTAGACTAATAATGAAACTACTACTAATAATAAAGATTAAATGGTAACCACAACATAATAAACCACATGGTAGCTCAGTCTGTTGGGGACTGGGCTGAGGAGTGGAGGGTTCCCATGGAAACAGGGTCCAACAGCTGGGATGGACTCAATCCTTTTGGGGTTAGGGGAGGGTGCTGAAGCGCTCATCACTATTTCTTACATTTCCCAGGGACTGCCTGTGGAAGTTCTTCCTGCCGGCTGACTATCAGCCCATGAAGGTGACGGAGGCTGCACAGCCTGGACGGCCCCGGCAGATCCAGGCCTTCGAGCTCCGCATGAACATCATCGCTGATGCCACCATCGACCTGCTGTTTACCAAAAACAGGGTGACTCCCTCTGTCTGTCTCACAGGATCTCTCTCATCTCTCTCTCTCTCTCTCATCTGTCTCTCTCTCTCATCTGTCTCTCATCTCTCTCATCTCTCTCTCATCTGTCTCTCTCTCTCTCATCTGTCTCTCATCTGTCTCTCTCATCTCTCTCATCTCTCTCTCATCTGTCTCTCTCTCTCTCATCTGTCTCTCTCTCTCATCTGTCTCTCATCTCTCTCATCTCTCTCTCATCTGTCTCTCTCTCTCTCATCTGTCTCTCATCTGTCTCTCTCATCTCTCTCATCTCTCTCTCATCTGTCTCTCTCTCTCTCATCTGTCTCTCATCTCTCTCTCTCATCTGTCTCTCATCTCTCTCTCTCATCTCTCTCATCTCTCTCTCATCTGTCTCTCTCTCTCATCTGTCTCTCATCTCTCTCACTCATCTCTCTCATCTGTCTCTCTCTCTCATCTGTCTCTCATCTCTCACTCATCTGTCTCTCTCTCTCTCATCTGTCTCTCATCTCTCTCTCATCTGTCTCACAGGATCTCTCTCATCTCTCTCATCTCTCTCTCATCTGTCTCTCTCTCTCTCATCTGTCTCTCTCTCTCATCTGTCTCTCATCTCTCTCTCATCTGTCTCTCTCTCTCATCTGTCTCTCATCTGTCTCTCTCTCTCTCATCTGTCTCTCTCTCTCTCATCTGTCTCTCATCTCTCTCTCTCATCTCTCTCATCTCTCTCTCATCTGTCTCTCTCTCTCTCATCTGTCTCTCTCTCTCATCTGTCTCTCTCTCTCATCTGTCTCTCATCTCTCTCTCATCTCTCACTCATCTCTCTCTCTCTCTCATCTGTCTCTCTCTCTCATCTGTCTCTCATCTCTCTCTCATCTGTCTCTCTCTCTCATCTGTCTCTCATCTGTCTCATCTCTCACTCATCTCTCTCATCTCTCACTCATCTCTCTCTCATCTGTCTCTCTCTCTCTCATCTGTCTCTCTCTCTCATCTGTCTCTCATCTCTCTCTCATCTGTCTCTCTCTCTCTCATCTGTCTCTCATCTCTCTCTCATCTGTCTCTCTCTCTCATCTGTCTCTCATCTGTCTCTCATCTCTCACTCATCTCTCTCTCATCTCTCACTCATCTCTCTCTCATATGTCTCTCATCTCTCACTCATCTCTCTCTCATCTCTCACTCATCTCTCTCATCTGTCTCTCTCTCTCATCTGTCTCTCATCTCTCACTCATCTCTCTCTCATCTCTCACTAATCTCTCTCTCTCATCTGTCTCTCTCTCTCATCTGTCTCTCATCTCTAACTCATCTCTCACTCATCTCTCTCTCACCTCTCATCTCTCTCTCATCTGTCTCTCTCTCTCTCATCTGTCTCTCATCTCTCACTCATCTCTCACTCATCTCTCTCATCTGTCTCTCATCTCTCTCTCATCTCTCACTCATCTCTCTCTCTCACCTCTCTCATCTGTCTCTCTCTCTCTCATCTGTCTCTCATCTGTGTCTCATCTCTCACTCATCTCTCACTCATCTCTCACTCATCTCTCTCATCTGTCTCTCTCTCTCATCTGTCTCTCATTTCTCACTCATCTCTCTCTCATCTCTCACTCATCTCTCTCTCCCACCTCTCTCATCTCTCACTCTCATCTCTCTCTCATCTGTCTCTCATCTCTCTCTCTCATCTCTCACTCATCTCTCTCTCTCATCTCTCACTCATCTCTCTCTCTCATCTCTCACTCATCTGTCTCTCATCTCTCACTCATCTCTCTCTCTCACCTCTCTCACTCTCATCTCTCTCTCTCATCTGTCTCTCATCTGTCTCTCATCTCTCACTCATCTCTCTCTCATCTCTCACTCATCTCTCACTCATCTCTCTCATCTGTCTCTCTCTCATCTGTCTCTCATTTCTCACTCATCTCTCTCTCATCTCTCACTCATCTCTCTCTCCCACCTCTCTCATCTCTCACTCTCATCTCTCTCTCATCTGTCTCTCATCTGTCTCTCATCTCTCACTCATCTCTCTCTCATCTGTCTCTCATCCCTCACTCATCTCTCTCTCATCTCTCTCATCTGTCTCTCTCTCTCATCTGTCTCTCATCCCTCACTCATCTCTCTCTCATCTCTCTCATCTGTCTCTCTCTCTCATCTGTCTCTCATCTCTCACTCATCTCTCACTAATCTCTCTCTCTCATCTGTCTCTCTCTCTCATCTGTCTCTCATCTCTAACTCATCTCTCTCTCATCTGTCTCTCATCTCTCACTCATCTCTCACTCATCTCTCACTCATCTCTCTCATCTGTCTCTCTCTCTCTCTCTCATCTGTCTCTCATCTCTCACTCATCTCTCTCTCATCTCTCACTCATCTCTCTCTCTCACCTCTCTCATCTGTCTCTCTCTCTCTCATCTGTCTCTCATCTGTCTCTCATCTCTCACTCATCTCTCACTCATCTCTCTCATCTGTCTCTCTCTCTCATCTGTCTCTCATTTCTCACTCATCTCTCTCTCATCTCTCACTCATCTCTCTCTCCCACCTCTCTCATCTCTCACTCTCATCTCTCTCTCATCTGTCTCTCATCTCTCTCTCTCATCTCTCACTCATCTCTCTCTCTCATCTCTCACTCATCTCTCTCTCTCATCTCTCACTCATCTCTCACTCATCTCTCTCTCTCATCTCTCACTCATCTCTCTCTCTCATCTCTCACTCATCTCTCTCTCTCATCTCTCACTCATCTCTCTCTCATCTGTCTCTCATCTCTCACTCATCTCTCTCTCTCACCTCTCTCATCTCTCACTCTCATCTCTCTCTCATCTGTCTCTCATCTCTCTCACTCATCTCTCTCACTCATCTCTCTCACTCATCTCTCACTCATCTCTCACTCATCTCTCTCTCTCATCTCTCACTCATCTCTCTCTCATCTGTCTCTCATCTCTCACTCATCTCTCTCTCTCACCTCTCTCATCTCTCACTCTCATCTCTCTCTCATCTGTCTCTCATCTCTCTCTCTCATCTCTCACTCATCTCTCTCTCTCATCTCTCTCTCATCTGTCTCTCATCTCTCACTCATCTCTCTCTCTCACCTCTCTCATCTCTCACTCTCATCTCTCTCTCATCTCTCTCTCATCTCTCTCTCTCATCTCTCACTCATCTCTCTCTCTCATCTGTCTCTCATCTCTCTCTCTCTCATCTCTCACTCATCTCTCTCTCTCATCTCTCACTCATCTCTCTCTCATCTCTCTCATCTCTCTTTCATCTCTCTCTCTCTCATGATTTTTTGTAGTGTGCAGTTAGGGTTAGGGTTACTTGTGCGAGGAATTTTAACAAGCTCTGAATGTTGTGCATAATGTCAAGATAAATGTATGAAGAAAGCAGACTGCACGTAGTCAGGAAGAATCTTCTTTTATTTCTTCCTGTCTGGCCATTATATTGACATGATGCTTATCTTTGTTTGTTGCCAGGAAACCAACGCCATTCATGTGAATGTAGGTGCAGGTTCTTACCTGGAGGTCAACATCCCCATGACTGTTGGGGAGAATGGTATGTTTCAAATATTCTGAAATATGATTGAAATAATACTGAAATAATAATAACGTAGTCTGAAATATCATCATTTTAGCTCCTTATGATCAGTGTTACAGTTTAATCCTTAACACTGATTTATATCCATATAGAAATGATAAAAAATTAATACTAGGAACTGTTTCTCTTGCCAGCGTAATTGTTAATATCATCATCACAGTACAGTTGGTCATCAAGGTTTATTATGGAGAAGAAGGCCTTGCTTTGTGTTTGAGAATTAATGGCTCTCTCTGCCTGTCTGTCTCTCTGCCTGCCTGTCTCTCTGCCTGTCTGTCTCTCTGCCTGCCTGTCTCTCTGCCTGTCTCTCTGTCTGCCTGCCTGTCTCTCTGCCTGCCTGCCTGTCTCTCGACCTGTCTGTCTCTCTGCCTGTCTGTCTCTCTGCCTGCCTGTCTCTCTGCCTGCCTGTCTCTCTGCCTGCCTGTCTCTCTGCCTGTCTGCAGGCTACTCCCCCACCATCAAGGGCCAGCTGCTCCACGTGGACACCACCAGCAGCATGCAGTACAGGACTCTCCTGGAGGCGGAGATGTTGGCTGTAAGCAGCACACAACTGGACCAGAAGCTTTTCCATTTGGTTTTTATGGATATTAGTGAATGAAGGAACATGTTTTCAGTAATATAATGGAAATTACATTTTCAATGATGTTTTTAATCTATTAAAATTAGAATACCTCTAGCAGCTACCATACCATCACTTTTCTAAAATTAGAATTGCTATGGTATAATATAGACTTTGAGTGTGAATTTCATTCCATTTTCAACGTCCAAAATTTACTGGGAGAACACAAGAGCTTTTTCTGCTTGACAGCCTAAATTGGTGTGATTTGACTTTATGACCAGAACACTTGGTTATCTTTTCTTCTCCAGTTTCATGTGATAGCCAGCTACCCTCGGGTGTGGAACATGCCTCAGTCGTGGCAGTGTGAGATTGAGGTGTACAAGGCCACCTATCACTTTATCTATGCTCAGAAAAACTTCTTCTCTGGTGAGCGAGTCCACCAGCATCACAGCCATTTCGCTGCCTTCAGTGCCACACTGAAATATACGTAAGCACACAATATTTTCTTTTTCCTTTCCTAGACCTGATCAAAGATTGGGCAAGTGACAGTGCTCCAGATATCTATTCCTTTGTCCCCTATTCCTGGACGTTCAAGATCCTTTTCCACCAGTTTGAAATGATCTGGGCAGCAAACCAGCACAACTGGGTCGACTGTTCCACCAAGCAGCAGGAGAATGGTACGACAAAAGCCTGTGAATTTCAAACATATCATTGGCTATCTCTAGAATTAGAGAAGTAAGGGATTAAATGTAAATATAACAGTAATTTGTGAGGACGATTTAACTGATGTGGGCCAACTTAATATTACTTGTAACTAGTTTCTTAAAGATGCCAAAAGGTAAAAAACCGCTCTCGGGCTGTGGCTGTGAAATGGCTTTGCCAAGCAAATGCCTTGTTCCTGCTGCCAGCTGATGCTCCTGACAGCAGCCAGACCGTATTACTAGACCCTATATACTCCTTTAAATCCCAGAGCAGTACAGACTAATCCGCTGCTTTTATGGATCTTCTGTAGTGTACCTGGCAGCATGTGGTGAGACGCTCAATATAGACTTCACTTTGCCTTTCAACGAGTTTGTTCCAGCCACCTGCCACACACGTTTCAGCCTGAAGGTGAGTCATGCTGTAATTTGTCCCATTTTCTAATTTATTCTTCAACTAAAACCTTATTATTTCCCTCCTGTTTGGGATATCAGCATGTTCCCATTATTAAGGTGGATAATATTGTTTTATCTACAACTAGGTCTAACCTCTTGGACACCAAATATAAGTTTTCAGGGTTGTTTACGTGCACGTGAATGCTTTCTCCTCGTTAGGCAGAGGACACAGATCTGCGACTGTCCTTGCCAGAGTGCCACCCAAGTCGCTGCCCTCTCCTCACTCTGGCCAAAGACTATCAGAACATCAAACTTCCCCCAGATATGTTTATCCCAGGGGAGAACCAAAGTGCTCCACCAGCCAAAACAGCAAAGTCCCGCTGGAGGAACATCACCCATGCAGAGTGAGTGTGGAAACAGTGAGTTGTAACATTGGTTCCTGTACAGGATCCACTCAGGAGATGTTCTCATCTGTCTCTTCCGTGTCTTCTGTCTAATTTGAGACTGTTATGTGTTAGTAGCTTTGTGCATGTTACTGTCTTCACCCCCTTTAGGCAGTATCCATTCTATCAAATGTTGGAAGCAGTGTCCCCATGTTGGAAACACCACACTAAAGTTCAATAAAAGTTTAGAAAATTGTCCTTGTTAGTAGCGTTTTTCACTCTGTACGAGCCTTCATCTGAATTGCCTGTGGAGCGCTGCCCACTGGGATGCTTCTAGATTGGGCATGACCCTTTCAGCGTCTCACGGCGGCCGTGACTGTAGTTCCTGGAGACTCTGTCCATAAAGTCAAAGACGGACTGGAAAATCCACTCGAAATGATTAGAAAACAGCCTGGTGTCTTCAGACTAAGTGCAGATTCGATGTGTTTTTCCTCCCATCAGAGCCGGCTGGGTGGATTGCTGGAGTGTTCCCAACTTCCTGCTCATCATCGACTACACGTGGCACCCCATCTACCCCCAGAAGGCTGATGAGCAGCTCAAACAGTCGTGTGAGCTTGCTGCTTCAGCACTGTGCTCTAACCCTTTGTTATCAACTTTTAATGTTGTCCATCATGTTGACAGGACTTTTTAACGAATCCTTATCAATACCATTATCAATACAGTTCTTTTTTAAAAAAAACTTCAGCACAATGTTGTTTATTATTTTTCTATTAATCTGCATGTTTTTTGTGTGTGAAGTGTCAGAGATGGAAGAATCCATGTTGTCAGCTCTGCGCCCCCCTGAGCACACCTCCGTTCCACCACGCTACACTTCTGCTTCTACCGCTGCTGCTCACACCCGCCTGTCCACTGACCCCTCGGAGCTGCCCCCTGACAGACTTCATGTGGAGATGGAAATGTCACCAGATTCCCAAATCATCCTCTACGGACCGCTGCTCAGAGCACTCATCTCCATCAAGGTACGGGAAGGTCTGATCGTAGTGTGTAACCGGGTTCTATCCAGAGAGATGAGTGGTTCTTGTGATGTCTGAGGTATTAAATAGTGACGCCATCTTACCCCCATTATCGCAGGAAAATTATTTTGGTGAGTATGACATGTACACAGACTTTGAAGAGGTTGTGTCCAGCCCCGTGTTGTCCACCTCCACCTCCTCCGGCCTGGGCTGGTCTCCCTTGGGAGTGGAGGACAGCGAACGGAGGGACACCTCAGACTTTCATCCCCTTGACCTACGCCCCTGGGACATCACCGTGTACATCAACCTCTACAAAGTCCATGGCCGGCTTCCAATGGTAAATGCTTCAAAAGAGCTTCTATTGTTCTACATTTTAAGTGTGATTTACAATAAATGAATGTACTGTCAGGAAGCACACATTAAAAGGTGAAGCCCACACTAATGGTAGCACATTTCTCAGTGTTTTCATTTAGCTCTGCCAGCTACACAATTTCTAGCGTTTCACATTTGATAGCAGCGTGGTGTTAGTGTCTGCATGTATGCTCACTCTCCTCTGTGCCTCCAGCACTGCAGCAGCGAAGGTCCCGAGGGTCCCTCCGGCTTCTTGGAGCGGCTGTGTTTTGAGATGAAGAAAGGTTATAAGGAGACAATGCTTCAGCTGCTCCTCTCTCCCATTCACATCTTTGTCAGTGACAACTGTCAGGTGGGGACATATGGTCAGATTCAGATTCAGATTCAGATCCTTTATTGTCCCACACAGGGAAATTTACAGTGCAACAACAGCAAGAGCACACAGAGAAAAATAAGATAAAATCGAATAGAATAGAATTTGGAGTATACAAAGAGGATGTATATTTACAATAATCCAGGTAAATGGATACTCGGCCCCTGTATACCTGTACAGGTACAGAGGGTGAATACTATATACATATCAGAATATATAAACTCATGTTTGTGTTGAACAGTTTCTACATGAGCCTAGAATTCAACCTATGGAAGTTTGTGATCAGAGGGTTACAATAAAGAAATGGTACAAATTAAGCTTGTGAATCTATTTTGCAGGTGAGTATCTGATTGGATCACAATTGTGAAACCTTTATTTGGAGCAAATGAGCAAATGTCAGAGCAAATGTCTTTTCAAATTCCACAAGCTTCCCCTGATATTTTTCAACCAAAATAGGGATGAAAGGATGCTAACGTTTCCTTTGTCTTCCTGATTGGAAGTGTTTGCATGTCTGACTCGATGCATTTGCCCACAGCGGCCCACCACCGATGGGGTGTTGAGGGACGGCCACCTGAGCCTGTCTGGCCTCCAGATGAGGGCTCACGCAATGTTCTCCGCTCAGGGCCTCCCTGCGGACAGCGACACACTGGAGTATGCGTGGCTCATTGACATGCAGGCTGGGGGGCTCACTGGTAGGGTCACCGTTCCACAGGTGGGTGTGATTAGAATTGTTGCCTCATAGATCATGACTCTCTCAGCTGAAGTGATAATTGTGTTTGTGCGTGAGTATCGGGCACATTTCAAGTCATATTGTGTGAAGCACAATGAATCCTGTGTAATCTCCCAGATTTTCTAATCACGCTACAAGAAGCTGTCGTGTTGCTGTATCCAGGCGTTCCTCGTTGTGTCTACCTCAGACTGACCGTTTTTACTGCAGTGTTGGCTTATACTGTGAACATTCTTTATTGATGTTCCAGACCATCATTCAGTGTTTGTCTGTGTCTCTTTATTAGGTGGCCAGCATCATAGAGTGGGGGGAAACGTTCCTGTTCCATGTGGTGTCTCAAGAGTTCCAGCTCGAACAACCAAAGCCGTCTGTCATCTGCCAGCATGGCGCCGATCGTCGCAATTGTGATGCCAAGGTTGAAACAAAAATAATAAACACAGTTTATTCCTTGTTTTATTTCCTGCAGAATTTCTTCCAGCTCCAAACTGCGATGCCTGTCTGAAGTCCACACATGAAGCAACCCAAAGTGCTGATCCTAGCTCAGGCATTGAAAGGGTGTCAGAGCTGCCCAGTCTTAAAGGAGATGAAAATTGGACCTGATTGCTAAAGATGACTCTCACTGCACAAGACTTGTGACAAGAAAAGGGTTAGGGTAAAAAGAAGAAAGCGTGTCACAGCAGGAGAAGCTGAAATAGCTTCTGCACGAAGCTATTGATCACAGAAGCTACACTGGTCCGCAGAGCCAACACACACAATAATGTTTAAAGTAACATAAAGAGGCAACGTGTGTGTGTGTCTCACAGGAAGGTGTTGTTTGTGTATGAATATGTATGAATATGTACAAGGATATTTTTCTAACCTGTGCCAGAGAGCCCCCCATTAGTTACAGCAGCTGTGGCCTCAGGCTGGATAACAGCAAGCTAGCTTCCATGAAAATTCCAGGTTCTGGTGCTGAATCATTTTTGTGTTTCAGATGAGCTGCCTGCCTGGTCACTGTCGCACATCAGAGGAGCTAAAGTACACCATGACCCGACTGGCCATGGATGGAGTCGACCTGTTTGTGGTGGAGCACGGTTGTGCCACCAGCATCAAGGTAAGTCGTCGGAGCCATTTATGTACTGTAATAAAGACAACTTGAAGCAGTATGTAAAACAATATCTTTTCCATTCTGTCTGCGCAGACAGGCGTCATTCGTGTAGCTAACTGCAACCTTCACAACCAGGCAGTGGGAGAGGGTATCAGTGCTATGGTGCAAGACGTGAACATCCGGCAGTACATCGAGCAGCAGCAGCAGCAGCAGCAGCAGCAGCAGCATGCTGAGGCCACCAGGCTGCAGACAGCAGGACAGGCTCCTGCACAGCCGTTAGCTCTTGGTCAGCCTCCTTTGCTGCGCCGTTCTGTCTGGCTGGAGGCGGGTTCAGTCAACATGAACCTCATTACTGCAGATATTGCTTTGGCTGCTGACCACCCGGCAAAATGTGAAGTCCAGAGACATTTTTTGGAACTGCACGATGCTCAGACCAAAAGGTATTTAGGGCAGACCAGGATTTGTGTCTCGTCTGTGTGTTTCATGCATCTCACATTGTGTCGTGGAAGATTTTGTCCAAAATGCACTCCGGCTAGGTTTTTAAATGAAAAGCCACAAAACACTGATCGGGTAGCACGTTTATATTGCGCAATCTGGAGACAACAAAGCTCCAGTACAGGTGAACATCAGAAAAGTGCCTCTCCGAAGGGAACGTTCAGACGGCAGACGCACCCCAGTGAGCTCTCCTAAAAAGGTGACATTCCCAGCCTGATCAGGGACCTCTTCCTGTCTGGCTGCCAAACAGGCAGCGTCCATTTCCAGACGTCTTCACAGGCTCCCAGCGCCTGCTGACCGTTGCATGTTTCCCAGTAACTGAGCCTTTTGACACCTGTCATCTATATGGTGAACTCAACATGGTCCTGGAAGCTGGAGAATTCCCTCATCAACTGTTTGGGTTAAAAAAAAGTTTTAATAAGTTGCTATTGTTCCTTTTCATCATTCTAACCCTAACCCTGAGTACCACTGACAACACAGCTGTCAAGGTCCGATAACCCTTTTGGAAAATTCTTAACAAAATCACCCTCGTGAAACTTTGTGTGAAAATGGTACACAGTAGAGATATGATAATTAAGCACGTTGAAGCCGGCAGACTGGTGGGGCTGTCTGTGGTCATAGAGCCACCATCACTTTTCAAGTTCTCATCAAGCAGCAGGGAACGGTTTTCAGTCCAGATCATCCTACTTGACATTGAAATTGTTTGATATTTCCTTTGCCAAACTATAGGATTATTGGAGGTTATGCACATTATTCAATTGAAGAGTTTATGGTCCTGAATGGAAACACAAACGCTTCATCTACTGGGACAGTGAGGAGATGAATGCAGGCGTTAATTCACTGCTGTCTATCAATGGTCCACAGAAAGCTGCAGCCTCTCTTTGTTACTGCAGATACAGCATCATTTTAAGCATCACTCTGTGATCATCTCCTCCATTGCTGTCTCGTTCTCAGACTCTGGTTCCTGTGGCCAGAAGAGGCCACGAACCGCAACAAGCGCAGCAGGAACCGCTGTGGCTGCCTCGGAGGTTGCAGGTTTTTTGGAGGCACCAACATGAGCCTGGATTTCTTCAAGCTTGAAGAGCTGACCCCATCGTCTTCGTCTGCATTTTCCTCCTCCAGCACTGACTCTGACATGTCTTACGGCCAGTCTCTACTACAGCCGGGGGAGTGGATTATTACCAAGGAAACACCAAAAGTAGATGGTATCGATCTGCTTCTAAATCGAAATTTGCATATATAGTTTTGATTTTTCCATAAAGCTAAATGAAGACCAAGCATTCCTTTCTATCCAGTTACAAGCATATGCTTTCTTCTTACAGTCAGATTTGACCCATATCCTCTATTTAGTCATTACATTAGAATTTATTTTGGAATGTCATAGTTCACGTTGTCATTGATTTGATAAAACTGTGACCAGCATGAAAATGCCAATCTACAAATATTTTTAGGGAGAGTTGTTGGACTTAAGTCAGACGCACGCTCGCCATGCCTTCCCCCTGAGCTGCCGGAGAGACGTGGGCATCAACTTCTCAGCCTCCAGGTTCCCCAACGTTCCCACAGCTCTGCATCATCGTCTGAAGAAAATAGTTCATGTAGTGCAGCACTGCCCCTGCTGGCGGGAGAGCGGGATAGTCCATCACCAGGCACAGAGCACATGTACACCATGAATGGGAAAAGCCCTGCCGAGTGAGTAAAGCCCACGTCCTCTTCTGGCCCGAGTGCGGTGCTGTTTAATGTGTCATGTATGTTCAGATATTGCCCTATGAATAAAAGCACATAGGAATAACTGGAAGGTTTCATTTTCACTCCAAGTATTACTTACCTGTTCTCACCTGCAGCACCCTAGGAGATGTTCCAGAGGGCTCTGCAGTTTCACCCAATAGCTCCCAGGACCGCTCCTCTGTGCACTCACCCCTCCGCTCTCCCCTTAAGCGGCAGTCCTCGGTGCATTCGGGCCGACTGGGCAGCACAAAGAGCCTGTCGGCTGCTGTTTTCACTGACAAACCTCCACCAGTCCTGTCTGGAGGCGTCCAGTTCAGCAGTGAGGTTTCTCGCAGCGACGAGAATGTCCTGGACTCACCACGCCAGCGGAGGAGCTATGGCTCTTTTCCCTTCACACCCTCAGCAGACTCCAACACCTTCCACCAGTACCGCTCGGCAGACTCCAGCATGTCGGTGGCTGACAGCGAGGCCTACTTCTCTGCTGCTGAAGACTTTGAACCAATCAGCAGTGCAGACGAGGGTCCGGGGACGTACCCGGGCCGCAAGAAAAAGAGGAGGCAGCAAATGCAGCAGCCCCAGCAGCCAGCGTACCACATGGACCACTACAGGTGTGCTAACAGAAAGGTTCCACGGTGGCGTGCAGAACAATTGACTTGCTGTAGCTGCTCTTATAAAAGTCCCAATCATTTTAAGATTTGCAACTATGATAGTAAAATAGAGTGCTGGCTCCTGCTTAAGAGCAGGATTAAGGTGATCTCAATTTGATCTCATCTAAAGGATGAATCATGTAACCATCTGTGATGGCTGTGGCTTTGTGGCAAAGGAGATGTTGGAAGGGGGCAGATGCTGTCTGGTAGAATGCTCTTTCAGCCACGCTGACGCAGCCACTGCACAAACACATAATCCTTCTACTGTGAGGAAAGGCTTCAGGTAGCACAAGATGAGCTTAAATTCTAGATCATAAACACCTCTGACGCAATATTTTCCCCTCCAGCCGGAGTTCCATTTATCACAGCGTTGAAGGCCCCCTCACCTACGTTCTCAACGGAGAGCTGATCACCGAGCCTCGCCCCTTGCCCATGCCCCCGACATTGCCCCCACTGCCACCCCAGCCCCTGCCCAGTCACACATCCCAGGCCTCCTTTGTCTCAGCCTTGGCCATGGAAGAGGAGAGCTCAGTGGAAGCAGAGAAGACTGCTGAACCAGGGCCTGTGACCCGCCAGCCCCATGTTATGGCATGCTACCAAAGCTATCTCGCCCATTACCAGGTAATGTTAGCTTAGATTGTGTCCACGGAGAATCTTACTGTGATATTGTTTTGCTTTATTTTAACTGGCTTTCTTTTTAAATTCTATTCTACCAAATATCTGATCAGATGAAGAGTCTGTAAAGACTGGCTGCACTTTCATTTGAGAAGATTTGGCAGATATTTTGTGGATTTATTTCTTTTTTGTGTTGATACACTGTGTGAATTTGATTTAGGTGATCCATATATACAGCGTCCGTTCATCTGTGAAATTGTATCCTACTTGGTGATAGATGGCCAAAGGCATGGAAGAGGGCCTCTGGCTTCACTGGGAATTGCTGGATTTATCTTTTCTTTGTCCCCCTCAAATTCCTAGGTCTCCAATTGGTCTGTCAAACAACCCACCAATAAGAGGACGTCGAAATCTTCTCTTCATCGTCCCTTAGATTTGGACACACCCACCAGTGAGGAGAGCTCCGCCTCCTTTGACCAGCTGTCTGTCCCCAGTTTTAAGGTCTTTGTCATTAACACTCCGCAGACTTAATGAACATAATATACAACTCAAATTTCAGAATCTCTTCATCTATAGATGGAAAATATCTGAGGATTGACTCATAAAATACACTCTGCTTTGATCTTACAGATGATAAAGCAGGGCTTGTCAGCCAGCTCTTTACTGGACAGAGGGGTTGAGCTGATGGGCGAGAACAACAGGTATGAAAGGCAGCGTCCATCTGTCAGAATCCTCCTGACTTAGTGCTCATCCTGTTGGAATTATTGAAACTGGCTTTATCTAGTTGAATGATTTGGTTGAAAACAGCACACCATACACACCACTGGATAAGAGGGCCATGGCGAACGCTGAGGAGGATACAGCAACAGACGACTGGACTCTAGAACAACCGCTAACACAGACCAGGACCACTGCTATAGTGGAGGTGAAAGGTGCCATCAATGTGGTTCTTACACCCCTTGTGGCAGAAGCTCTGGACAGGTAACAACGATAGCGAACTGCGTGCCTTTGAGGGTTTTACTTCTGAGTGCTCATTTATACATGGATTTACCTCTATTTTCAAAGCTATATTATATGAGTTGGTGGTCCTCACCTCCTTGTCACATTTTTTGCCTCAAATAAGTCAAATCCTTATGGACACTAATATTGAAACTTCAATTTAAAATTCAGCTCTCAAAGTTTTGGTGTTAGTTATTGCATTTTCTGATTGCGTAGGAAGCCTTTGGTGAAATCAAACAGCCAGAATAGCAAGTTTGGGCAGATGTTGGGCATCAGAAAACCCTGGCCTTTCTGACGCTGGCCATGAATATGGACTAATGCCTGTTTTCTTTTAGGTACATTGAGTCCATGGTTCATTTTGCCAGTATACGTCACCCTGCAACCATTCTGGATGACCTACACGGCAAAGTCCTCAATGAAGCCTATCAAATCAGCAAGTCAACGGTGACTGATTCTGTACGTACGGAGGTGCAAAGACAGGAGCACTTTGGCTCTGTTAGGACTGTGAAGATTTAAATCTCCATATACAGTTGCAATCAGAAGTATGCAGCCACCTTTGCCCATCCTTCACATGCAAAAGCCTTGCTCAGTCACATTTGATGCTCTTTGTGTTGCACCACCAAAGACTTCCTGTCAGATTGGAGTTGGCTAACTGAGAGGAACCCTCCAGGATCTTTTCCAGCCCATAGAACTGTATCCCAACACGGTGCTCCTATCTAGATTCCTCTTGGGATATGTTTGCAGCCAAGAATGGAGACCTTAAGAAGCGAAGCCTTTATCCGAACGTTATGGACGTGTCCTGCAGTCATACGGGGGCTTCCCTTCGGTGCCCTGACTTTGCTTTTTAATGGCTCTTGATGAAATTGGGCTTTCTTCCAGTTTCTTCAGTGTTAAACTTCTGAATAAAGCTCTCTTGAAATGTTAATTACAAAACAATCTTATAGGTCTTTAAGTGGGGATGAACTAATCCCTCTTGTTTTTGCTACAATGGCAGCTGACCTGGAAGACCGTTATGGGTGGGCTTCACCTGCATCACGGCAGAACCAACTGAACCAGCATTTCAGACTCCTAAAAGGCTTCAATATCTGTCCTCCACTCTAAAAACTGCTTCCAAAGCCACATTATATAGGTGTTGACTAATGTCATCATTTATGTCCTGTGGTGGTTCTGTATGGAGTCCCACTTAACTCATAAAGAAGTCCTCAATGTACAGTTTTGCTTTCTTAAAGAAGTGATCAATCTTTGCAATAGTTGGGGGGGTGTTGGTGATTTCTGATTGCAACTGAATAAATCAAATTCGATAGCCAGCTAATTTACTAAATCACGAACAGCAACTCTTGTGATGAGAGAGGGTGTGAAGTGTCCTTACGCAGCACTATTTGATGCCTTACTGACCCGTTCTCTGACTCTGGCCCCACACAGAGCCAAACGGGAAAGCAAGAGCCTAAGCTGGTCAAGGAGGGCCCGGACGCCACCTTGCTCAACATCTCTCATGGGCCGACAGACCTGTCGGTTAAACCGGATAATGTAAAAATCAAAGGCCTCCAAGCCAACGTCTCAGTCCCCAAGGTGAGGGCCATGGCTAGATGATGACAGGCCATCTCTGCAGTACATCTGCAACTTTATATATTGTTTTGCAGCAGCTCAATATAGATTTTCACTCTTCATTTCACATCATCATATGCTAAATTGATAAGCTACACAGTTTAGCCTCCTTTGTGTTTTATCTTTCTGATAAAATCCCTTTGTACATTAAAATATCCAAAAATTGCTCCATAGATTATAGGACCATTCATCTGGTGAGACATAAGCATTCAAATTGAATGTGTGTCCTAATTATTCCTTTTCAAAGTGTCTAGTTTTCGTCATGCACTGCAGCGTGGCTCATGATGACGTGTTGAACATTCTTGTGTGTGCAGGTGAATCTCTGCCTGCTGCAGGCTTCTGTGGAGGAGGGCTCGCCATCGTGCACTAACAAGTGCGTCACACACGTGTCTCTTGTGGCTCTGTGCTTCGACAGGATTGCCACTCAGTTCAGAATGAACAGGTATCACATCAATTAGTGTGCAGCGATGCAGCAGGGACACGTGGACGTGTTGGATGGAACGTCAAACGGGTTCTTCCTGGTCCTTTCAGGGGTATTGTAGAGGAAACCCCCCCCACCACGGAACACGGACGGCCATCCGTCATGTTGGAAAAGTACGCCTCGGCCACCAAGATGCAGCCTCAGTCTTCTGGCTCACTGCGTTCCAACGCTGGCATCGAGAAAGGCAAAGAGATCGCCGCCAGGCTGAACATCCACCGCATCCACAGCCAGCTGCGAGGCCTCGACTCCACAGGTCAGACTGGAGCAGCGGCTCCGCTTCTTCTTGTGAATAGACTTTGACAAGAAAAGGAAATAATTGACTGCCCCTGATTTAGAACATTAAGCTTAGTTCAAACCTTTCAGCATTTCACACAAAGTAATCCTAAATTTGGTGTATGTTCCACTTCTGTTGTCCTAACTCTTGTCTGCTATATTCCTACATCTCCTCCCGGTTCTGTTCAGACATCGGCATGTGTGCCATCACAGCAATCCCTTTGGAAAAGTCCAAAGTGCTGTTTGGCCTGGAAGAGCTGGAGGAGTTTTCAGTGGTTGATGAAACGGATCCCCAGGCAACAGCAAGTGATCTTGGCCGCATCGCGTGCCTGGAGAAGTGGGGCTGGATCATGTTTGAGTGTGGCATTGAAAACCTCACAGTCAAAGGTTGGACATCCCTGAGCAGGAATAGTCCCATCTTGAGAACACAGGTGGCAACATTCTATCATACACTTTGCAGGAGGTCGTCAGTCAGGAGCCGTTCTTTATAATGCCTTTGGTGTGATGGGCAACTCTGACACTGGGGGCCAACCTGGCACGTCCAAGTTCAACGGCTCCACCGGCTCTCAGACAGGCAGTGGCTACAGCACAGACATGTCCGATGACAACCTGCCACACGATGCCATCAGTCCCGTTTCTGATGCCAACGAACCCTCCGATGACTCCGATGAACAGGTGAAATGTTTATGGCGTCATTAGCTAAGGCTTATTTGATTGGATTCTCTCAGACTTGAGTCCAGTCAAGGCCTTTATAATGCTGGATGAAAGTGTCCTGCAGTCTTTTAACCCTAACCCTATACCGGTGATGTCATCTACTCTCCTACGCTTTCATACCCTGAAGGATGAAGGGGTGGAGTCGGACGACCTGAAGAGAGAGCTGCCCCTCATGCCCCCTCCTCCTGACTCCAGCAGCATGAAACTGACAATCAGGCAGATCTGGTTCAGTTTTGCTGCTCCGACAAATGTGCGTTCCCCTTCACAGGCCATTTCCAGGTACTGACCACGGCCCGGTTCTTTATTATTCAGAAGATCGACTCTATTCTGGCTTTTGCATGATAACATCAACGTGTACGTACGATGTTGTGGATCACACCCAGCTTTTCAAAGGGCTCGTCTATTTTATTGTCAGACCTACGGGTCTTTCTTTCACACCATCGGTGCTCCAAAGGCAGAATGTGCAGTAGCACCACTTGAGTTCTGAAGAACTCTGTCTGCTCTTGTGTGTCAAACGCTATCAAACATGCTGGTCTTGCAAATCTGCCAGCTTCTTAGCCCTCCACTGCTCAAACTGATAAGTTCTTTCAGTTCTGACTTGCTTCATCATTCAAGTACCCGGGTCCCTGGGCCCCTGGGTCCCTGGGTACCTGGGTCCCCGGGCCCCTGGGTACATCTTAATAGGATGTCTTTTTTAATGTTAGAACGTTAAAAGGTGTCCCCTCCTGTGATTTGCATGGTCCTGATCTCCTTCCAGGCAGCTGAATTTGCTGAGCACAGCCACTCCTGCAATTGGAGCCTGGTTGGTTCCCGTTGACCAACTCAAATCTTCTCTGCGTAAACTGGACATGGAGGGAACTCTGCGGATTTGTGCTGTCATGGGCTGCATCATGACCGAAGCTCTGGAGGTCAGCAGGTCTCCATGGAGAGCCAGGCTCGAACCCTTCGCATTAATACTCACAAAAAACAAGCAAATTTGTTCAAAATACTTCTTGAACTATTTCCATTGTTCTTCCTCAGAAAAAGAGCATCCACATTCCCATCAGGAGTAAATACAACCGTGTGACCAAGCGAGCTCGGTATCTGCATGAGAACCCTTCCTGTATGCTCTGTAACATCCTGCACCGCTACCTGCAGCAGGCCGACTACTCCGTGATAGAAGAGGCAACGATGGTCAGTACGCCACCGTCTGCCCTCCTTTCCCTTCATGGTTTAATGGTGCTGAGGGATCCTAATAGTGCTGCTCTGCCATTTAGAGGTTTCCTCTCCTTTGTCACCCAGAATGACGGCGTTCCGGCACTTGTGACGTTAAAGAAGGGGCTTGTAGCTTTGGCCCGACAGTGGATGAAATTCATTGTGGTGACCCAAGGGTTCAAAGCTATTGGTCTGATGAGGCCCAACCAGCTGGCCAAACCCAAAGAGCCTCAGCAGAGTGAAGGCGACATCACTTTGGGCCTGGACAATGGTGCCGCTCTGCCCAGTGACACCAGTGCTGATGGAGCCGAATTTGAATTTGACGCAGGTGCGAACTTTCATCTTTCTGTCTGTTCCTTTGTTCTGTGTCCCTCACATCCGTTACTGTTTTACCTTTTATTCTGTTTATGGAGGTCCACGATCGGACCCTTGTTGGCACAAGGAACAACCTCTTGTTCTTTTTGGAGGTTTATTTGTTGTCATTTTTGTGAAGCCACAGTGAGTGAACACACCATGTTGCTGGAGGGAGTGTGCAGCCGTCCTCCTCCTAAAGACGCCAACTCTGGTCCCGTCAGCGGGGTGGAAATCATGAGGAAGCTGTCGAAGTCCCACACACACAACGAGTCTGCGCTCAGGATCAAGGTACAGTGCATCTGCTGGGAAGCAGCCGTACGGCATCTGGGCCTGTGCAGCATCAGCTCTCCCCTGCAGGGGGCGCTGGTCCACAGGTGGGGTGCAGCCGTTCCCATGGGCCGCGCTGGTGCTGGGAATTCTGAGGAAGCTGCCACTAGATCAGAGGGTACGGGGAGGACCCTGAAGGGGCGTGGGCATTAAGACACGCCTCTCCCCGTGGCGCCATAGCTCGCTGAAGGGGCGTGGGCATTAAGACACGCCTCTCCTCGTGGCGCCATAGCTCCCTGAAGGGGCGTGGGCATTAAGACACGCCTCTCCTCGTGGCGCCATAGCTCCCTGAAGGGGCGTGGGCATTAAGACACGCCTCTCCTCGTGGCGCCATAGCTCCCTGAAGGGGCGTGGGCATTAAGACACGCCTCTCCCCGTGGCGCCATAGCTCCCTGAAGGGGCGGTGCCGGTGCGGTATCGAGAGCACGGGGGTTCGGCGCTCGTGTTGCTGCACACTACATTCAAATAATCCAAATTCCGATGTGACGCATCACCATGTTGTGCTCGTTTCTTCTGTGTAAATTAAGACCAGTTTTTGTCCAGACGACATTGTAGAAATGAGGGTCTGAGCTCTGATGTTTCTGATTTATTTTCTGTGACTCAAGCAGTCGGTCAAAAATAAAATGTTCTGTCAACTCATTATTTAATGTAAAAGCCAAAGTCTACAGAACACTGCATCATCTGTCCTCCCTCTCAACAACAGATATACTTCCTTGTGTTAAGGTTGAGTCTCAGCAGTGTTTGTGGTTGTAACCTCTCTGCCCGTGTGACACCCAGGGTTCTCATCCGTACCAGTCGCTAAGCTACACCAGCGGCGACACGGCGGCCGACTCCCCCGCCCACGTGAGCCGCGCCGGCCTGCCAGCCAAAGACAGCCCCAGGAAGGAGAGCCTCCTCAGCAATCTGACAGGCAGCTTTCGGAGTCTGCACAACTTGCTGGAGGGCATACCTCCGAGGAACGAAGCATCTGCCGCCACAGCGGCCAAGAGCAGCTCGCTCACTCGCACAGGTACCAGCAATTAGGAGCTTTTCCTCAAAATTTCAATTTTACCTGCTAATGTTGGCATGGCTGCTCTAAATCATTCACATTTTAAATCAATTCTGGCTTGTTTTGGGGTTCCTAGCAGGCTGGAAGTTGTATTGGAAAAAATAATTAGTTGTAATGTTGCTTAATCCTTGAAATACGAATGTTTTCAAAGAAAATTGGAGTCCAGATTTCTTGCAAAAGTGCAGAAATGTTGGAGACCAAAGATCACTCAGTGTAAGAAGAATTCTTATAACGAGGGGACGTCTACTGGTCAGTCGTGATATTCACAGCTAATATAAAGGCCGCATATTTTCCTGAAGTGCATTTACAATGGAAAAGAGGTGAGAAGATCTAACTTTCATCATGTGATTGTGGGGCTCCATGGAGCAGGTCGGGCACCCCCAGCCAATGTCAAATAGCCCCTCCCCACGACCACGACCCTCTAGTAAAAAGTCATCAACGCACATCGACACTAGCTCACGAGCAACTCTGACAGTGTTGGTGTTTGCCACAGAGCAGTAATTTATCACAAACTCGGTGGTCTTCCAAGTCTGAGCCTTTCAGGAGAGCCAGCTGCTGCTTTTGTAGAAGGGGCGGGGCCAATAGTGGCGCTTGGTGACAGAAGCTGCCTCCAAAATGTCATTTGCCAGAGTTAGGGGAAAAAAGAAACATGTCATGGCCTCCAGCCCACGCCAATAGCACAATTTAGCTTTTAAAGCTGGGCTCTGCCCATAGGGGGCGTCACTCTTACATTTCTAATACAAAATACACCCAACTGAAGCACTTACACACAGGAAAATGTCAAAAGTTGGACCAAAATCAATCTCCAACACTACTTCATACCCAATAAATGTGTTTTCAACAGGAAAAAAGTGGTTTTGAGGTGTAGTCACGCTTTACTTGAATCTTGTGTTCTTCTATGATGCACGACATCATCTCCTGTTGAGATGTTGGTCCTTTGCCATTATTTGTGTTTGCTGATGTAGCATGTTTTCAACCTTTCTGCACTTCAGGAAACAGCTTGGGGACAGACATGCTCACTGAGCACCCGCTGTTGTCGGAGCCTTCCTCTGTCAGCTTTTATAACTGGATGTCGAATGCAGTGGGCACCAGAACAGGGCCTGGGCTCCAGGACTCCCCAGTGAATCGCTCCCAGCATAACAGCCTGCAGACAGGTCAGACTGGGCAGGCTGGGCATCTGTTGCTGCCTCTTTCCTGCCCCTCTCATATTCACTTCAATTGAGTCTCCTCTACATTTGATGGATGCAGAGTCCAGTGTCATTATTCTAATTTAGTTTGTGGGTCACCACTCGTGCCCAACCAGCGAAGGGATGCAGGGAAATGTTCATATCATGTTCTACTAGATTGTCTGGAGCCTCCTGTCAACCGTTATGACTTCCATCAACTACCAAAGGCTAACTGCTCCTAACCCTAACCCGAACCCTAACAGCCCAGGCGGAGGTTAGGGGTCGTCACTGTTGTGCTTTCATGAATTCATTCGTTTGGTAGAGAAAAGTTAAATCCCCCTGTGTTTGTCTCCATAATCTTTAGCTACATTATTTCCTGTTATCACGGGCTCGAGCTATCCTCTAGCTCTTTCCATCGTATTGCTTTGCTGCCCCTGCTGGGGGGCGAAAGGTATTTTCTAATTAGAATGTCTCCAAACCAGAATTCACATTGAACTTATTTGGACACTTTTGTCCAAAGCAACGTACAGTGTGAGAATGTTGTCCTGGTGTTCAGATGGTTGAGCACCACAGATAGTGAGGAGCGATGAGGGACCATCAGACTGATGCTCAGAGAAGTGACATTTTCTTCAGGCTTCCACAAAATCCTTTTTTAGGGTTCGCGTTGCTTCGTGTCGTCTCAAATACAGATGTAGTATTTAACGTTCAATCATTTCAAAGCACACAGCCAGTCAGAGTGCTCCTGACCCTGACCCTGACCCTGACCCTAACCCTGACCCTAACCCTGACCCTGACCCTGACCCTAACCCTAACCCTGACCCTGACCCTGACCCTAACCCTGACCCTGACCCTGACCCTGACCCTAACCCTAACCCTAACCCTGACCCTAACCCTGACCCTGACCCTAACCCTAACCCTGACCCTGACCCTAATCCTGACCCTGACCCTAACCCTGACCCTGACCCTGACCCTAACCCTAACCCTGACCCTGACCCTGACCCTAACCCTAACCCTGACCCTGACCCTGACCCTGACAACCTTTGTGCAGGATAGATAAAGGCCCTCTCTTTCCCATTTTCCTGCCAAACACTTTGAGCATGTTAAAAAGCAAAAAGACAACAGCCAAACATATTCTGGTGGGAAGGAAGGAAGGAAGGAAGGAAGGAAGGAAGGAAGGAAGCCTGAGAAGACGACACTGTTGTGTCTTCCCATATTCTAAATATATACATACATCCACCACATATATAGTATATAAGTATACATGGTGTGTATATATATACATACATCCACCACATATATATAGTATATATGTATATATGGTGTGTATATATATATACATACATCCACCACATATATAGTATATATGTATATATGGTGTGTATATATATACATACATCCACCACATATATATAGTATAAATGTATATATGGTGTGTATATATATACATACATCCACCATATATATAGTATATATGTATATATGGTGTGTATATATATATACATACATCTACCACATATATAGTATATATGTATATATGGTGTGTATATATATACATACATCCACCATATATATATGTATATATGGTGTGTATATATATATATACATACATCTACCACATATATAGTATATATGTATATATGGTGCGTATATATATATACATACATCCACCACATATATAGTATATATGTATATATGGTGCGTATATATATATATACATACATCCACCACATATATAGTATATATGTATATATGGTGCGTATATATATATACATACATCCACCACATATATAGTATATATGTATATATGGTGCGTATATATATATACATACATCCACCGCATACACATAGTATATATGTATATATGGTGCGTATATATATATATACATACATCCACCACATATATAGTATATATGTATATATGGTGCGTATATATATATACATACATCCACTGCATACACATAGTATATATGTATATATGGTGCGTATATACATGTTATTCCCGGCTCTGCCCCCCAGCAGCAGGAGGCAATCGTAGCGTCGCTGCTGCTGCTGCTGCTGCTGCTGCAGTAACATCTCAACGTCTCCAACCCCTCCCCGTGCCTCCAGGTAACCTGGGCATCCTGCCCACCATTCCCTCGGCCTCGGACTTCAACACGGTGCTGTCCAGTGACCAGAACACCCTGGACGGGACCCACTCGCAGCACTCGCAGCGCAGCACCAGCCAGGACGAGCTGGCCGACGTGGAGGAGGGCAACCAGTGTCCGGCGGCGGTGCAGCTGGCCGACGCCCAGGTGCGGCCGGAGCAGCATCCCGACGGTCCGAAGCTCCGCCCCTCTGATCTGGTCGTTAACGCCTCGTCTGCCGTCACTTTCAGGTCGTCTTCAAGCCTTTGCTGAGTTACACAGGCATCCAGGCTCAGGACACCACCCCTCTGAGTTACAAGATGTATTTTGGGGAGCATTTGTCTTTTTCTGGCAACCTGGAGTGTCTCAGAGCGGACATCGTTGACTCGGACACCTCCAAAGAACGCAAGAACAAAAAGTCCAGAAGGTCAGTTTGGATTGAGCTTCAAAGGTGTTCTGGACTCTTCGTAACCATTTTGCTTGTGTGCATGTGAAGGCGAGGCATGATGAACCTCCCCCCGCTGGAGTTTAAGCCCGCTCTCCTCATCGAGACCTTCAGCCTGAACGCAGTGGTGATGGAGAAGTCCACCAGTTCCCCACAAGGCCCCACTGCAGCGCCTCTGTCCTTTCATGACCTCAATCGGCGCCACTACAACACGTTCCACTGCGACTTCACCATAGCGTGCCAGGCCATCAGCCAGCGCGTGGACATGGCTCTGGTGCGCCTCATCCACCAGTTCAGCACCATGATCGATGACATCAAGGCCACGCAGACCGACATCAAGCTGAGCCGCTACACTGCTGGCTCCGCCTCCCCGACGCCGACCTTCAAGGCGCGTCCGTACCGCCACTTCAGGTCCTCCGACTTCAGCCGCAGTTCTCGCAGCAGCCTCAACGGGGGACGCAGCGCCACACACACACTGAAGGGCAAGAGAGGGATGGCCGGAGCAGCTGGCGTCCCTGGGGGGTTCCCGCCCAACGGGCCCCCAACGGGCCTGGACACACTTGGGCGGAGAGAGCCCCGAGGACGCAGTTCTCTTGGAAGATCGGAGCGCCGTACTTCTAAGGTGAATATTATTCAATGCCAAGATCATTTTAGAAAGTGTTGCTTAAATAATGTCTCCTAGAATTCACCAACGTTAACAGCATGTGGACACGACCCCCCTCACACTTGCTCTTATTGTGGGAGGTTTCAAGGGCTCCAGTATTTTTTATCTATTTTT
>NC_042286.1:15183681-15241181 GCF_901000725.2 Takifugu rubripes | reverse complement strand
TTAGTGAGATATTCACCAGTTCATATCTAAATGAAAAGCAGGATTCCTCCCTCTGCCTGCGTTCATGTGCGTCTCTATTTCTGAACAGGAGAGCCAAAATCAGGCTTCTTGTCATTTGACCAGCAGCCTTTACTGCTTTGACTGCAGCCATTTCCTTTCAACGTTAGCATCCTACTGGCGTTCCAGCCTTCCCCTCATGCCTTAGGGTTAGGGTTAGGGTTAACCCTAACCCTAACCCTAACCCTAACCGGCTGATGCTACGCTCAGCTAGGCTGCTTGGATTGAGTTCAGAGGTTATCCGAAACTTCTCTTTCTAACCCTAAACGTCTCATTCTATTGGAGAGATACGAGCACTGTGGAAGTAAGAGAGACTTGATCCCATTTTCATGCTGTCTCAGGACTTGCAGGACTTCTGTGTATTTCTATGCAGATAAAGAGCCCTGATTTAGGTTATTAGCAACTTGTTTAAACCAGTTCTCTGCCACATCAGCAGTTTTGCTGTAGTTCTTTGTTTTGTGGAAATGTGTCTCAACTGTTTCAGAATTTCTTCTGTTCTTTTCTCACTTTTCCTGTTTTGCTTTTCCAACTCCTCACGTAGGCTGGAGGATTTTCCAACTTCTCCCACCAGCACAGCTAAACAAGAGTTTCTGTATGTGGGCTCACATGTCACTAAATCCAAACCGCCCTGACGAACCCCCCCCCCCCCCCCCCCCCCCCCCCCCCTCATTCATCTCAGTGGCCTGTCACTAATTTATTCTTTCACTCAACGTTTTGGATGTGTGTGTGAAGCTCCGTTTCCGTGTCCCAAAGCCCAGATACATGATTCTCTCAACGACCACAGTCTAGCGCTGACAGAACATGCTGCACTCTTTAGTGAAATAGGAATGCACAAAATAGGACAGAAATGAGATATATTCTAAAAAATAGAACAGGCACAACCACAGATGTTTGTCTTGCTTTCATAAATGGCCTTTAATTCATCAGTTGTGCAAAACCATTCCAATTCCTTCATGGTTTCACTGTTCTGAGTGCTCACCTGTCACCCTGAAAGTGAGTTTGCATGGTGCCCTCCTGTGTGACACCCATTCAAATGCCCTCATCACTCCAGGAATATAGAATGAAGCTCACCTTCCTGCTTGAAGGCTCATTGTGTTGCCTGTGTTTCAGGACGGTGGTAAAGTGCAACATTGCCAAGTCACAGGCCTTGTACAGCGCCCAGCGTGGGCTGAAGACCAACAATGCAGCAGTCTTCAAAGTGGGAGCCATCGTGATCAACATCCCGCAGCATCCGGCCACCTTACACAGCATGATGGTCCGAAGCTCCCACCAGCTCTCCAAACAAATCTCTGATCTCATCCGCCAACCGTCCACCACGTGCGTCTGCTCCGTCTTTCTACTTCCAACCACATAAAAAAGACTCGGATCCGTAATGTTCTCCTTTTAATTGATCTATCACGTGCTTGCGGGATATTTCAGAACATCCTCAGTTTTGTCAGTTAACTGCCCAAAATTGTCTGTTTCATGGAAATCTTGGGGTTAGGGAATTATATTAATGTAAGCGTAGAGCATAGGTGTGCTGAGCATATGAAAGGGTTAGGGTTAGGGTTGTGGTTATCTTTCTTGAACACAACATCTGCTGAGCACAGGTCCACACACATTCACACGTGGCAGTGGATAATTCTGCTCCTGAACGTTAGTTTGTTATTTTCCCTGCAGCCAAGCCCCGAACAGAGAGGACACCCCAACCCCACAGCCCCCCGACAAAGCGCCCAGCATCAATCAGACTCCCATAGAAGCCAATGAGTTCCCTCAGCTCCCCGAAGGCTTAGAGAAGAAGCCTATTGTCCTCAAGTTCAGCGCTGTGATGGATGGCATCACCATTGGGGCCGCCCTGCTGCCCTCACTCAAGGCTGAGTACAAAATGGGCCGCATGAAGAGCCACGGCATGACAGGTGGGTGTGAGAGCAGGCTGCTGCAGGCTTCCAGCATTTTCTGTTCATCATGGTTCATCAAAATGTCAAAGAAACAGAAGAACTCAGTGCATGTTCTCCTCTTCCTCCTGTGTTTAGGGGCACAAACCAGTTTCACTTTTGAGTTGCCGAACCACAAGCTTTGCTTTCAGTCAAAGGTGTCCCCCGTGGACATGTCCACCATGCCTCCATCAGCCAGCCTCACGCTGCCTCCTGTCACCATGTCGGGAGAATACATCATGGAGGATCACGAGAACCACTCAGACCAGGGCTGGGCTCCTGAGGATTGTCTAGCTAAACCAGGAAACTACCTCCAAGGCAACTATCTGCGCTGTGTTGCTGAGGTACGCGCTGCACCTTCAAGAGCAGAATCAGTCGAGAAACTGGCCGTATTTAACGTGATCCTTCTGATGTGTAGATTGGTTCATTTGAGCACAACCTGACCACAGACCTGCTCAACCACCTGGTCTTCCTACAGAAGGTCTTCATGAAGGAGGTCAATGAGGTCATTCAGAAGGTCTCAGGTAATATGCTGCCTCGTGCTGGGCGTTAGTACGTTGGGACACATCATCTGAAATGCTATTACATTTGTCTTCTCCTTCCGGTTTATCCGTGCGCGGGTGGCGTGGTCAGCAGCCTGAACAGAGAGGGCCAGACTTTGCTCTCCCCAGACTTCCTCCAGCTCCTCAGGGAGTGCTCCCAGGCCAGTCCAGAGACAGAGTCCCTCATGTCCTGGCGTCTGCCTCGGGGCCTCCTCCCTGCGAGACATAGCAGGAGCAGGAGCAGCGGCGCTCCGAGCTCCTCCTGACGGAGGGGGCGGAGCTTCTCACCCTCTCTGGGAGGGATGCCCGCAGGGGGAACCAAGTTTGGCCACTTGAATCTTGTCCTTTCAGTCACTACCCAAAGTTCATGACCATAGGTCAGAATAGGGTTAGGGTTAGTCAGGGTTAAGGTTAGTTAGGGTTATGGTTGGGGTTAGGGTTAGTTAGGGTTAAGGTTAGTCAGGGTTAAGGTTAGTTAGGGTTGGGGTTAGGGTTAGTTAGGGTTGGGCTTAGTCAGGGTTAAGGTTGGGGTTAGGGTTAGTTAGAGTTAGTCAGGGTTAAGGTTAGTCAGGGTTAGGGTTGGTTGGGGTTAGGGTTAGTTAGGGTTAAGGTTAGTCAGGGTTAAGGTTAGTTAGGGTTGGGGTTAGGGTTAGTTAGGGTTAATGTTGGGGTTAGTCAGGGTTAGGGTTAGTTAGGGTTATGGTTGGGGTTAGTCAGGGTTAAGGTTAGTTAGGGTTAGGGTTAGTCAGGGTTAGGGTTAGTCAGGGTTACGGTTAGTCAGGGTTAAGGTTAGTTAAGGTTAGGGTTAGTTAGGGTTAGTCAGGGTTAGGGTTAGTCAGGGTTAAGGTTAGTTAGGGTTAGGGTTAGTCAGGGTTAGGGTTAGTCAGGGTTAGGGTTAGGGTTAGTTAGGGTTAGGGTTAGTCAGGGTTAGGGTTAGGGACTCCAAGAAGCTGCAGTTCGGCCCGTAGATGCCAACCAAAGCAAGAGACCGGACCCGCCGCTGCCCCCACTGGGCAACCCCAGAGTAGCGGCGGGTCCGGCCCCTCTCCGAGGTGATCCCTTCCCCCAGTGAGGTGGCATTCCATGTCCCTATAGCCTGAGGGACTGGCAGACCCCCGGTCACGACTGCCGCCCAAAGCACTTCCTGCTGGTGGTGAGGCTACTGGAAGGCGGACCCACGTTGCCATTTGGGGCTAAGCCCGGCCACCAGGTGCTCGCCTTTGAGCCCCATCCCCAGTAACTACTGTTAGGGTTAGGGTTAGGGTTAGGGTTAAGGTTAGCCCTAACCCTAACCCTAAATATGAATCTACAGGTGTTTGGTGTATGTATATGGCAGGAAGTTCCATATGCTATTTAGTCATTGAACATATAGCTGCTCAGTTCACAGGAAGAGAAAAGATCTTTCATCTCTAGGGTTAGATTCAGCTTAAGCTGTGTGGTAAATTCTTCTGGTGATAGTTGAGATGTGCCGATGAAATCGGAATCTTCGGAGACCCCCACTCGGTTATGAGAGATGTTCATTGGAGAGAAGAGTCGGGCATCAATCGGACACTGCAGATTGTCCGAGGGAGGTTTCGTGGTCCCGATGGTGAAGATCTCCGAAGTGCTTTGTTCGGTAGCCCCTTATATATGGTCAAGTAACCCCCCCCCTCACAGCAATTCCCCTTGGGGGGGTAACAAGACACCAAATCACAAGCACAGGACAGGACACAGATGTTGAGATGGTGCCAGGATGGCTGAAGAAGATAAGATCTCTAAAGCTCAGATCCTCAGAGGTCAAAAGTCAGGATCTGCTATGGATCAGTCCTTGGGATAGGGTTAACCCTAACCCTGACCCTAACCCTGACCCTGACCCTGACCCTAACCCTGACCCTGACCCTAACCCTAACCCTGACCCTGACCCTGACCCTAACCCTAACCCTGACCCTAACCCTGACCCTGACCCTAACCCTGACCCTGACCCTGACCCTAACCCTGACCCTGACCCTGACCCTGACCCTAACCCTGACCCTGACCCTGACCCTGACCCTAACCCTGACCCTGACCCTGACCCTAACCCTGACCCTGACCCTAACCCTGACCCTGACCCTAACCCTAACCCTAACCCTGACCCTGACCCTAACCCTGACCCTGACCCTGACCCTGACCCTAACCCTGACCCTAACCTTGGGACACGACAGCTGTCGGACATTCTGAGCTGTGATTGTGCTGTAAAGGCGCTGCATCCATGTTAATACGTTCACATGCTGGAGAAACAGGATCCCCACGTTGCACACATATACCTGTTCACCTGTTCACCTGTTCACTCGCTCTTGGGCTGCAGGAGGGGAACAGCCCATCCCACTGTGGAACGAGCACGACACCTCCACGGATGCAGACAAGCCCAAGATCCTGCTTTATTCTCTCAGCCTCATGTTCAAGGTATCACATGACCCCATCTTTGGGTTAGAAAACAAATCTCTGAAAGCGTGAGGCTTTTCTGAAGGTGGTGTTTATCCTCAGGGCGTCCAGATGACGGCCACCACCCCATCGATGCGGGCCGTACGCTTCGAGACGGGCCTGATTGAGCTGGAGCTCTCCAACAGGATCCAGTGCAAGACTCAGCCTGGTGGCAGCAGCAGCTACCTCAAGCTCTTCGGCAAATGTCAAGTGGATCTCAACCTCGCTCTGGGGCAGATCGTCAAACACCAGGCACAGTATCTCTAAAGATAGGAGGAGGGGCTTAAGGTTTATCTTGCCTGATTCAAAAGATCCTTATTGGAGCAACTTCTGCTTTGTTACAGGTGTACGAAGAAGCTGGCTCAGACTTTCACCAGGTGGCATATTTCCGAACGAGGATCGGGCTGCGCAACGCTCTCCAAGAAGAGATCAGTGGGTCCTCCGACAAGGAGGCGGTTCTGATCACACTCAACAGGCCCATCGTCTTCGCCCAGCCAGTGGCTTTTGACAGAGGTTCCTTTGGATTTTCTGTTCTCACAACCTTCATGTCCTGCAGACCTCTGACAACACTGGTTATTTCTCCCCCCCGTCCCCCCCCAGCGGTGCTGTTCTGGCTGAATTATAAGGCTGCTTATGACAACTGGAATGAACAGCGCTTGGCCCTCAACAAGGACATCCACATGGCCACTAAAGAGGTGGTGGACAAGCTGCCGGGCATCCAGCAGACCTCGGCGCAGGCCTTCAGCACGCTCTTCCTGCAGCTGACCGTCAACGACCTGGGCATCTGCCTCCCCATCACCAGCAGCACTCAGGTGACCTGCTGTGTTCAACCTAATGTAGCTAGATAGCTTTGAAAATCCCCGACATTGTCATAGATTTTTGTTTTAAGGTATAAAATAGTCATGCCGTTGATGAATGGATTCATTTAATTAGGGTATTAGGGTTGGCATCTCACCTTCGGGTTAGCATCTCACCTGTGGATTAGCATCTCACCTGTGGATTAGCATCTCACCTGTGGATTAGCATCTCACCTGCGGGTTAGCATCTCACCTGCGGGTTGGCATCTCACCTGCGGGTTAGCATCTCACCAGCGGGTTAGCATCTCATCTGCGGGTTAGCATCTCACCTGCGGGTTAGCATCTCACCAGCGGGTTAGCATCTCACCAGCGGGTTAGCATCTCATCTGCAGGTTAGCATCTCACCAGCGAGTTAGCATCTCACCTGCGGGTTAGCATCTCACCTGTGGGTTGGCATCTCACCTGCGGGTTAGCATCTCACCAGCGGGTTAGCATCTCACCTGCGGGTTAGCATCTCACCAGCGGGTTAGCATCTCACCTGCGGGTTAGCATCTCACCTGCGGGTTAGCATCTCACCTGCGGGTTAGCATCTCACCTGCAGAGCAGGCAAAGCGAACATGAGGGAGGAGATGAACACAGCGGTACGATTCTCCAGCTTCCTGTTGTTGGAAATGCTGCTCTGCTTCCTGACTCCGGTTGTTCCTTACCTAACGGCGCTCCTGGGAAGGGCCAGATTAACCTCACCCTAACGCGTGCTGCTCCGTTCCCTCCCCAGGGTTTGAGGGTTTGTGGGGGCTTTGCCCACCCGTCCACATGTGCAGACATGAAGGCCTTTGAGCTGCTAAGGGCGGTACCGTCTCTCTGGGAGCAGGAGCTTGGTCCATTACTGGGGTTAGGGTCAGGGTACGTGCCACCTGCTCCCACAGCCCGTTGCCTCTGGCTGCCTTTTGTCACTGGTTCCGTTTGTTATTTTCATGACCAGAATCTCCCGGTAGAGCCGGGCCGGAGGGAGTCCGGATCCATCTGTGCTCTTCACAGATGGCGTTATCTTACTGCTCCTTCGGGCCCGAGGCCCTGGATCGGAAATGGAAAAAGGTGGCCTGCCCACTCCAGGTCCAGGGAGAGGTCCTGCTCCAAGTGGAGGAGTTTAAGTATCTCTGCGTCTTGTTCATGAGTGAGGAAGGAAGGTTTGAGATCTACAGACGGATGGGTCTGTCTGACCCTCACCCTAACCCTTAGAGTGGGGGGGTGGAATCGGAGTGGAGCTCCGTGTTGAGAGGGGCCGGCGGTGGTGGTTCTGCCGTCTGCATTTAAACTGGGACAAGGAAGCAATTCCGATGAGATGCCAAAGTCCGATTCTGAGCATGGCTGGTTTAAGCCGTGCACGTGAAGGCGCTGTTTTCTACGCTGTCGTTCAAGAGAGCGCACATTTGCATCATGGTATTTTCCCTTGGTGTAAACTGAACAAGCCATCTTCTCATTGAGAGGAGATCTGCCTGCTGCTACTGTGTCACACATGTTTCTTAGAAAGGACACGTGGCGGGTCCAGAGGGAGGCGGCGCTGAGGCCGGGGCCACAACAGCAGTAAAGCAGGACAGACATGCTGGAAAAGTAACCCGCCAATTCATTCTTGCTTCATTTGTGATGTTTGTGGTGGGACTGTGCGCTGATCCACACGCTGACATGGATGCAGCGCCACTCTTGATTGGAACAGTCAGATTATTATATAACGCTGGAATCACCAGCACCTGCGAAGCTAATGGGACGCTCCTTTCTGGGCTTTGGGTGTGATGTCTTTGTGCTGGTTATGCCAAAAGAATGAATATTTGTGTTAGAACCCTAACCCTAACCCTTGTGCTAAAATGATGGCACTGAGTAGGTGATTATCAGAGTCTGGCAGATATGACCTGAGTTTCTGCTCTAAAACGATCATTTCCATCTAAGTAACTAGCTGAACAGGAGGTCCACCCTCTTGCTTCTGGGCTACATGGAACCTTTCACACCACTTGTGAATTCACGCAGTAATTCAGGTGATTATGGGCATTTTTGGACTCCTCAATCAGTAACGACCTAACAAATCATGCTAACACTCACGTAATGTTGCAATTAGGGCTGTGGTAAACCTGTTGAGAGGCATGTGCATAAGATTACATGATGGAGAGGCTTAATCCAGTGGATCGCTGGTACTGTATGTTCACCATCAACGATGATATTGTGTCCCTCCAATCACAGCCCTAGTTGGAAATAGTGGACGGTGTAACATGCAGAGTGGCGGTAGCAAAGGAAACGTGCATGTGTATCTTCTCATGTCCTTCACCTCTGACCTCTCACAGGCCAACCACAGCGTCGACTTTGACACTGGCTCCGCGCTGGTCCTGACCATCGAGAGCACGCTGATCACCGCCTGCTCCTCTGAATCTCTGGTGAGCAAAGGCCACTTCAAGAACTTCTGCATTCGCTTCGCCGAAGGTTTTGAAACGTCGTGGGATGACTGGAAACCTGAAGTCCGAGGGGATCTAGTCATGAACGCTTGTGAGTGCCTGTACTTTGGATCGCTGCCTCACTCATTCAGGAATAGAAAAGCTTTGTGGGAGCATCTGTAGCCCTGAAGCTCTTATCAGTTGAGCTGGTGGTTCTGAATGATTGATCAGCTGTCCTTGTTACCTGTCCAGGTGTTGTCCCTGATGGGACATATGAAGTCTGTTCAAGGACGACTGGGCAACCTTCTGCAGGCAGGTTCTTTTGAGTAACCCTTCATCCATGAGCTGACCTGACCCTGACCCTGACCCTGACCCTAACTCCTGACCCTGACCCTGACTCTAACCCTAACTCCTAACCCTGACCCTGACCCTGACCCTAACCCTAACCCTAACCCTAACTCCTGACCCTAACCCTAACTCCTAACCCTAACCCTGACCCTGACCCTGACCCTGACCCTGACCCTAACCCTAACCCTGACCCTAACCCTAACCCTGACCCTGACCCTGACCCTGACCCTAATCCTGACCCTAACCCTAACCCTGACCCTAATCCTGACCCTAACCCTAACCCTAACCCTGACCCTGACCCTGACCCTGACCCTGACCCTAACTCCTGACCCTGACCCTGACTCTAACCCTAACTCCTAACCCTGACCCTGACCCTGACCCTAACCCTAACCCTAACCCTAACTCCTGACCCTAACCCTAACTCCTAACCCTAACCCTAACCCTGACCCTGACCCTGACCCTGACCCTAACCCTAACCCTGACCCTAACCCTAACCCTGACCCTGACCCTGACCCTGACCCTGACCCTAATCCTGACCCTAACCCTAACCCTGACCCTAATCCTGACCCTAACCCTAACCCTAACCCTGACCCTGACCCTGACCCTGACCCTAACCCTAACCCTAACCCTAACCCTGACCCTGACCCTGACCCTGACCCTAATCCTGACCCTAACCCTAACCCTGACCCTAATCCTGACCCTAACCCTGACCCTGACCCTAACCCTAACCCTAACCCTGACCCTGACCCTGACCCTAACCCTGACCCTGACCCTGACCCTAACCCTTTTGTCTTCTCCCTACTGGGTTCCTGCTCCAAACCAAACCCAGAGAGCAGTAGTGCCGGTACCTGGACTCTCAATGTGCTCTGGAAAATGTGTGGAATCGACGTCCATATGGATCCCAACATCGGGAAGAGACTCAATGCACTGGGCACCACGCTGACCTCGCTGACGGGCGAGGAGGACATCGACGACATCGCGGACCTGAACTCCGTCAACATGGCCGACCTCTCGGATGAGGACGAACCCGACACCATGTCACCCACCGTCCATATGGTCAGTCACCTTCAACTTCTCTTTCTAGTTTTACAACACCTTTAAATCTATATCAGTGTGAGCTTTTTCACAAGATTTCATTGGTCATATTCATGCCGAGTCAGCATTTTGGGAATCATCTTCCATGTTGCTCAGTGAGATGATGGACACCACCTTCGTCTTTATGATGCACATGCAGCAGCAGGAGGATGTGGGACAGCATAAAGCTTTCAGTGTTTCTAGCCTGAGCTGGGCTGGAGCAGAGCTGCACCGTGGCGCTCTAGCGTTAGCTGGGCTGGAGCAGAGCTGCACCGCGGCGCTCTAGCCTGAGCTGGGCTGGAGCAGAGCTGCACCGTGGCGCTCTAGCCTGAGCTGGGCTGGAGCAGAGCTGCACCGTGGCGCTCTAGCCTGAGCTGGGCTGGAGCAGACGTGCACCATGGCGCTCTAGCGTGAGCTGGGCTGGAGCAGACGTGCACCACGGCGCTCTAGCGTGAGCTGGGCTGGAGCAGACGTGCACCACGGCGCTCTAGCGTGAGCTGGGCTGGAGCAGACGTGCACCACGGCGCTCTAGCGTGAGCTGGGCTGGAGCAGACGTGCACCACGGCGCTCTAGCGTGAGCTGGGCTGGAGCAGACGTGCACCACGGCGCTCTAGCGTGAGCTGGGCTGGAGCAGACGTGCACCACGGCGCTCTAGCGTGAGCTGGGCTGGAGCAGACGTGCACCGTGGCGCTCTAGCGTGAGCTGGGCTGGAGCAGAGCTGCACCGTGGCGCTCTAGCGTGAGCTGGGCTGGAGCAGACGTGCACCGTGGCGCTCTAGCGTGAGCTGGGCTGGAGCAGAGCTGCACCACGGCGCTCTAGCCTGAGCTGGGCTGGAGCAGACGTGCACCACGGCGCTCTAGCCTGAGCTGGGCTGGAGCAGACGTGCACCGTGGCGCTCTAGCCTGAGCTGGGCTGGAGCAGACGTGCACCACAGCGCTCTAGCGTGAGCTGGGCTGGAGCAGACGTGCACCGTGGCGCTCTAGCGTGAGCTGGGCTGGAGCAGACGTGCACCACGGCGCTCTAGCGTGAGCTGGGCTGGAGCAGACGTGCACCGCGGCGCTCTAGCGTGAGCTGGGCTGGAGCAGACGTGCACCGCGGCGCTCTAGCGTGAGCTGGGCTGGAGCAGACGTGCACCACAGCGCTCTAGCGTGAGCTGGGCTGGAGCAGACGTGCACCGCGGCGCTCTAGCGTGAGCTGGGCTGGAGCAGACGTGCACCACAATCTAAAAGTCTGAATGAATTCTGAAGTAAAGTGGAGGGCTGCTGTGATGCGCTCGTGTCTGGAGGTGTTTGTCCAACGCCCAGCAGCAGCGTTCGGTACCAGCTGGACAAGAGAGGCTGAGGCCCGGCTGAGGCCCGGTACGGTGGCCTGGCTGAGGCCTGGCTGAGGCCCGGTACAGGCCCGGTACGGTGGCCTGGCTGAGGCCTGGCTGAGGCCCGGTACAGGCCCGGTACGGTGGCCTGGCTGAGGCCTGGCTGAGGCCCGGCTGAGGCCCGGTACGGCGGCCTGGCTGAGGCCCGGCTGAGGCCCGGCTGAGGCCCAGTACGGCGGCCTGGCTGAGGCCTGGCTGAGGCCCGGCTGAGGCCCAGTACGGCGGCCTGGCTGAGGCCTGGCTGAGGCCCGGCTGAGGCCCAGTACAGGCCCCTCACAGGCTCCGGCCCAAAGAAAAAAGGCCTGATTTTGGTACGTTATCGGAGCTGGTGGAAGCTCGTGTTTACAACGGAGCTGATCCGCTGGGATCAGAGTTCTCCGGTTTTCGGCAGCGGGCCGGAGCGCTACAGTCTGGTCCTGCAGCATTCATTCCTGTGTCCCTGCCATTGTTTCCAGAGTCCAGAGACCAAGTTCAGCCCTCGGCTGACCCTAAAGAAGCGTCTGGTCCAGCACATCCTGGGCCTGAGCCCCAGGCCCCAGAGTGTGTCTGTCCCGGCGGACTCCTCTCAGGGTGCACCCCCTGGCCTCCCAGCAGGCAGCGCCAGAGCCCAGAGACCCCTCTCCTGGGCTTGTGTATGTAGCCACCCACAGGGATACTAAAGTGGTTTTCCGTCTTGTTCATTGATCAGATCAGCAGCTCTCAGGTGAAGGAGGCAGAGCTGAACATGCTGAGCAACGCTTTTTATGCTGGGCCAAGAAAGTGAAATAGTCCCATAAAGTGTTGCTCAGCATTTCCCTGCCGCCCTCATTAAACTCCAGCAGTGGCTGAAGCAGGAATCTCCGTCCTTTATAATACGGTGGTGGCGGTGGTGATGGGGCGGCGGCGGTGATGGGGCGGCGGCGGTGGTGATGTGGCAGCGGTGGTGATGGTGGGGCGGCGGCAGTGGTGATGGGGCGGCGGCGGTGGTGATGTGGCGGCGGCGGTGGTGATGTGGCGGCGGTGGTGATGGTGGGGCGGCGGCGGTGGTGATGGGGCGGCGGCGGTGGTGATGGTGGGGCGGCGGCGGTGGTGATGGGGCGGCGGCGGTGGTGATGGGGCGGCGGCGGTGGTGATGTGGCGGCGGTGATAGTGGGGCGGTGGTGGTGGGGCGGCGGCGGTGGTGATGTGGCGGCGGTGGTGGTGATGGGGCGGTGGTGATAGTGGGGCGGTGGTGGTGGGGCGGCGGCGGTGGTGATGGGGTGGCGGCGGTGGTGATGTGGCGGCGGTGGTGGTGATGGGGCGGGCGGTGGTGGTGATGGGGCGGTGGTGATGGGGCGGCGGCGGTGGTGATGGGGCGGTGGTGATGGGGCGGCGGCGGCGGCGGTGATGGGGCGGTGGTGATGGGGCGGCGGCGGTGGTGATGGGGCGGCGGCGGCGGTGATGGGGCGGCGGTGGTGATGGGGCGGCGGCGGTGATGGGGCGGCGGTTGTGGTGATGGGGCGGCGGTGGTGGTGATGGGGCGGCGGTGGGTGGTGATGGGGCGGCGGTGGTGGTGATGGGGCGGCGGCGGTGGTGATGGGGCGGCGGCGGTGGTGGTGATGGGGCGGCGGTGGTGGTGATGGGGCGGTGGTGATGGGGCGGCGCCGGCGGCGGTGATGGGGCGGTGGTGATGGGGCGGCGGCGGTGGTGATGGGGCGGCGGCGGCGGTGATGGGGCGGTGGTGATGGGGCGGCGGCGGCGGCGGTGATGGGGCGGTGGTGATGGGGCGGCGGCGGTGGTGATGGGGCGGCGGCGGCGGTGATGGGGCGGCGGTGGTGATGGGGCGGCGGCGGTGATGGGGCGGCGGCGGCGGTGATGGGGCGGCGGTTGTGGTGATGGGGCGGCGGTTGTGGTGATGGGGCGGTGGCTCGGGATTGGTGACGTCTGGTGATCTGGCCTGTGGTTCGCTCTCTATCCTGAGCCAATCCTCTCTTCCTTGCTAACCCTAATCACAACTCTTTTCATTAACAGCTTCTCATTAACAATCATTTGTGGTTTTAATCAGCACTTTTGTTCTCTTATTTCTTCAGTTTGATGTTTGATTGCTTCCACTGAACAGGAGGCCCTGGACCCCAGACGCCAGGCGGGGAACCAAGTGATGGATGCTCGTGGGAGAAAGCTGAGCAAGAGGGTGGTGGACATCAGAGAGCTGAATGAACAGGCCAAAGTCATTGATGACCTCAAGTAAGCTTCTGGCCTGGTTCTGGATGATAACGGTTGTGGGGAAAGTCTTCTCTGTAGAACTGTGTCTTCATCAAACCATTTCTGGACCCAAAGGAAACTGGGAGCCAGCGAAGGCACCATCAACCAGGAGATTCAGCGCTATCAGCAGCTGGAATCTGTGGCCGTCAACGACATCAGGAGGGACGTCCGGAAGAAACTGCGGCGCTCCAGCATGAGAGTCAGTGCTCCTTTTATCGAAGCTTTTCCATAGTAGCAGCCCTGAGAAGGAACCAGGAATTGATCTGCCTTGTGTTTGACCTCCTGACAACTGTCCCCAATTCTGGGGGATTCTTGAAAGGTTGTGGGAGTTTGGAGCTGTGGCTGCAGGTCCAACCTTTCTAGTTGGACCTCTAGGTTCATTTCAAGCACCTGCAGCTGGATACTGCTAAAGCCCACATGGATTGTGGAAGATAAGGAAGCTTGCAGAGAGTTGGAACAACAACTGGAATCGTTGTTGACCAGCAGAACCTGGGTCTTTACCAGGTTCTGGGCTCAGGAGCCAGACATGCTGGACAGCATTCGGTAAAACTGAGCAGCAGATGTTGCGTTCCATCAAACATAAGGACTTTAGAGGACTCAGTGGGAAGAACGTGGACACCATAAACACTTTGGTTGGTGCCGGAGGGGTTGAAGAGTTTACTCGTGTGTCCTTTATTCAGAACTCTTTTTCACCTCCACGGGGGCTCAGTTAGGAGCCACCGATCTGATCGATCAGGACCCAAACGTTCCACAGGAACTGGCTGATGTAGAGGAGGCAGGTATGGAGGCGATAAGGATATTCTTGTGAGCTATTAAGGTTTGACAAGTGAAACCAAGTCAGCCAACACCAGAAACATCTTTTATTGGGGAGGATGGTCCAGCAGCATATTTATATCGAATATTCCCTCGTTACCTCCTAATATTCACGTGACAGCCGGCGTTTGTCTGTCCGTTTGACAGCCAAATAGGTTTTGAATGGATTTTAACGTCCTTTTCAGCAAATGTGGTTAAAATCGTTCAAATGAGCCACTTGAAGAGCCTGTTTAACAGCTGATGTTCTGGAGTCCACAGTGAAATTTGAGCTTCCAAAAATCAAAGACCAGGAGCTTTGATGGTAAAGCCGAGTTCTCCCAGTGCTTCTGTCCTTGTTTATATATGTGTTTGATATGTTGTCATGCAAAGACATTGATTATGTATTGATTATGTATTGATCCAGGCTGCCTCTCTGAAAGATAAGTGGGGCCTCGGCTACAAACCAAGCTACAGCCGTTCCAAGAGCATCTCGGCAGCAGCCGGACGACCTCCTCTGAAGAGGGTGGACAGACAGAGGTACGGCATGACACACGCTTCCCAAACATCCCGCTTCCTGCTGACATGATTCTGGAAACCACACTGTTAGGAGCCCTTTGTGACGTATTTACTGTTGGAATAAGCTAAGCTGCATTATGTTCAGCAGCTATAATGAAAGCCAATGAAATGTCTTTTTTTGTGGTAACTGAAGCTTTTTCTCATGGAATCTTACTGTGCTCCCAGTTCCAGGATCGGAGATGTCGAGGATTTTCCAGACGTACGCATCGATGCGGCCTCGCCTGGACCTCGGGTCACCTTTAACATCCAAGACACGGTAGAATAAAGACCTCCTTCTGCTCTCATATGCTACTGCTTTTCATTTGCTAGAGTTTTTTCTAGATAAATCAGCGTTTTAAGTGATAACAGTGAAAGTATTTGTGTTTTCTGCACCTTCCATTTCCAGGTGTTAGTTAGTGTTTGTTCTGCCTGTGGCACAAAAATGATCACATGAATTAGCAACGTGAGGCCGTGCCACCCTGGAATGGAGCACAAGATCTTTTTATTCAATTTAAGGCAGCCTTATGTTTAATGATCCATTTGTCCAATTGAAGATCAGTAATCAGGGCCTGGGAAGTGCTGTCACAGCTGTCGGTCCGGGAGAGGTCTTCAAGGTATTTGGTTCTGAGACTCAGAGAAACATGAGCCACACCTCTTCTCTCTTCTCTTCTCTGGTTTGATCAACACTGGCAACACTGATGATCCTGCAGAGTCAAAACAGGAGAGCATGTCCAAGCACACGCGTGCACCATTCTGCAGGAGCTCTCGTGCACGTGCACCAAGCTCCTTCTGTTCTGAGGCTGCATAATTAGAACCCCAATTGGCCCTGGTCACCCTGAGAAGAGCCCCAAACTCGGCTGCTCTTTGTAAACTCCTGTTTTGACTGCAGCTTTTCTTCGCTGTATTTGCTGCTTCTCAAGGACTTTGCCTGGATGCTGAGCACAGCCCCCCTAAAGGAGCATCTGCGGTCTTCAAGCCATAAATCATTCAAACCAGAGTGACTGTAAATCTTTTCATACTGTAGAAACAGGTTTAATTAGGCAAGTATGTCGGACCAGAACCCCCTTTCATCTGTTTCAGATCATTCTTTACAGTTTTGCAACAGCCTGGTGAGTCTTTAAAACTGGTTTTTGTCTAAAAAAAAAGCAGCTTTCCTTATTTTAGACACTTTAAAGAAGGGATGTAAATTCCAGTCCCGCACAGCTGGCGAGGCTTCCGTCTGCGTTGAGGCTCCGCAGCAGTCAGGCGCGGCTCTTAGCTCTCTCCATATTGTTCACAGTTGGAAGTTTCTGACCCCTGTCGCTATGGATACGAGCCTTGGGCTTTTAACACTGTCATTTTCAGAAGAGCGTGCTTCCTCTTTGGTGACGAGGCGCTGCGTTGTCCTCTTTCATCCTAGGCTCTTTGATTCTCCCTCTCATGCATGACCGACTGCCTTCTCTTCCGACCCTTTTGGGCCACCAGCACTCCTGTCAACAGAACACTGTCTTGACATTTGTCCAGTTGTGTGAATGTTTCTTCTCTGTCATGCTCCAAAGTTCCCCGAGGAGACAGAGGTGGACCTGTTGTCGATCACCACTGATGATCCATCCCATCTCCACCATCACTACCATCCTCATACTCCATCTGTTCTTGAGGGCCAGCCAACAGCTCTCAGTGCCCCTGTCACCCCTGCTGTCTTCTCACCTGAACCTCCCTTCCAGCACGATGATCTTCGGCGTGACGACCTGTCCTCTTCCTCTTCTGAAGACTCTGAGAAGGAAGATGAGTTTGAACGTCAGCGACCATCCAGCTACAGACGGCCGTTGTGAGTCTGCGTTTTGCTCTGTTGGCCAGCGAGGGTTAGCGTTAGCTGCAGTAGCTGCAGCAGTAGTTCAGGAAACCTTCTCACCTTGATGAAGCCTTGGTTGGAACACAATATTTGACAGCCTGAGGTTCTCCCCCACCTGTCATCTTGAAGAGCATTTTGCTAAAAGCGCAGTTGTAGCTTAATGTCTCCTTTGCTAACAAGGCTTTTTATATGCTAAATAAATGTGGATTGCACATTTTCTCCTCAGCCAAGCATCCCATAAGAAGTCCTCTGGGTTTTCTGCTGTCAGTCAGCTGTTCAGCGAACGCTGGCCGAGCATCCCTGCAAGCCGTGGCTTCAGTGGCCCACCGACCGAAAGAAACATCGACTTTGAGTTGGACATCCGTGTGGAGATCGACAGCGGGAAGTGCGTCCTCCACCCCACCACTCAGCAAGTGGAGCACGAGGACGTTTCCCTGCGGAGGTATATTGGCACAACTATTGGAGACAGAGCGGAAGGCGTGAGCTTGAGCTCCTAACCCGTTCTGAATATAGTGGTCTTAACGTTTACAATGGAATGCTTCATGATTCATTTCTCCACATGGACACATAAAACCTTCTACATCAAGCTTCTGAAGGGAGGAAAGTGCCTTCAGCCCTTACTGTGACAACGTTGCTCTTCTCTGTGGGTCCACAGGAGCTGTGAGCGCAGCCTCAGGAGTCTCGACCAGGAGTCTCCTCCCAAGAAGAAGAAACTGCAGCCCTCCTGCACCTCCACCACCCATCTGCTAGCTGGCAAGAAATGCCCCTCCTCTCTGCAGACCAAGTCCAACGACATGGAGACAACCGTTTTCTACATTCCAGGAGTGGACGTAAAGGTGAGCATCTCCCTCGGCAACCCAAGCGTCCACGCGTGAATGTCCACGTGATTGATTTGCATTTCTTCCATCCCGCAGTTACACTACAACTCCAAGACACTGAAGACAGAGTCCCCCAACACGTCGCGTGGATCCTCCCTCCCTCGCCCTCTCTCCAAAGAGTCCAAGCTGTATGGTATGAAAGATAGCAGTCCTCCCGTCCCTCCCAGTGCTGCCCAAAGCAAGACTAACTCGCTCCTCCCCCCCCCGCCCCCACCTATTCCATCAGGTACTCAGCATTCCCTCATGTTTACTTGCATGATGCATGTGATGTGCTCCTGAAGTGTGTAGTGGCTTCACAGATGTGTGGCCCTTCATTAGGATCCATGATTAGCAGCTCCGTTAGGGACGCGATTTCATCTTTGCTGTGTGTGTGCAGCCAAAGGTAAAGGAAGTGGAGGAGTAAAGACAGCAAAGCTCTACGCCTGGGTGGCTCTTCAGACGCTGCCAGAGGAAATGGTCATTAGTCCCTGTCTCCTGGACTTCCTGGAGAAAGCACTGGAGACCATCCCGATCACGCCAGTGGAACGGAATTACAACGGTGTGTTTGAGACGTCTCAACGGCGGCGTTCTGTGGCAGCATCTTCTCTGGTCTTGATACGTTTCTGCTGTGTCTCCACCTCAGCAGTGGCTTCCCATGAGGACGACATGGGACAGTTTGATGCGGAGCAGCTCGAGGAATCCACCACTTCTCTCGTGTCCTCCTCAACATCAGCCTACTCCTCCTTTCCTGTAGATGTGGTGGTCTACGTCAGAGTTCAGGTACTCAGCACAATTACCTAACCCAGATGTACGGGATGGATATTATTATATTAAAGCCGGCCAACTGTAGGTGCACTTTCAGGTTTGCTCTGTTTGTTCAGCCCTCCCAGATCCGCTTCAGCTGCCTGCCCATGTCCAGGGTGGAGTGTATGCTGAAGCTTCCCTCTTTGGACCTGGTCTTCTCTTCTAACCGCGGAGAACGGGAGAACCCTGCTGGAGCCCAGCCAAATGATGGGCCTCACCCAGCATCTTCTACTCCACCAGGGCAACACGTTCCAAAGACACTCCCCAGTAAAGGTTAGGGTTAGGGTTAGGGTTAGAGGGTTAGGGTTAGGGTTAGAGGGTTAGGGTTAGAGGGTTAGGGTGGGGTTAGGGTTAGAGGGTTAGGGTTAGAGGGTTAGGGTTAGAGGGTTAGGGTGGGGTTAGGGTTAGGGTTAGGGTTAGAGGGTTAGGGTTAGAGGGTTAGGGTTAGAGGGTTAGGGTGGGGTTAGGGTTAGAGGGTTAGGGTTAGAGGGTTAGGGTTAGGGTTAGAGGGTTAGGGTGGGGTTAGGGTTAGGGGGTTAGAGGGTTAGGGGGTTAGGGTTAGAGGGTTAGGGTTAGAGGGTTAGGGTTAGAGGGTTAGGGGGTTAGGGTTAGAGGGTTAGGGTTAGGGTTAGAGGGTTAGGGTTAGAGGGTTAGGGGGTTAGAGGGTTAGGGGGTTAGGGGGTTAGAGGGTTAGGGGGTTAGGTTAGAGGGTTAGGGTTAGGGTTAGAGGGTTAGGGTTAGAGGGTTAGGGGGTTAGGGTTAGAGGGTTAGGGTTAGAGGGTTAGGGTCAGGGTTAGAGGGTCAGGGTTAGGGTTAGAGGGTTAGGGTCAGGGTTAGAGGGTCAGAGGGTCAGGGTTAGAGGGTTAGGGGTTAGGGTTAGAGGGTTAGGGTTAGAGGGTTAGGGTTAGGGTCAGGGTTAGAGGGTCAGGGTTAGAGGGTTAGGGTTAGGAAATGCCTTGTGCCATGTGAAAATGCCAACTGTGCATCCGTGCTGCTGTGCTCCCTGAGTAAACTTGTTTGTTTCCGGTTGATCTCACCCTTTTGTTCCTTTTATTATTATTATATTATATTAAGCTTCTGTATTATTATTTTGTTATTAATATTACCGCTGTCTTCGTGCCCTTTCATGCATGTTGGAGCTTGATTTAGGTGTTTAGTTTGGCTGTCCAGTCCACATACTGCTTCCCTTCATCATTCCCAGTCCCACCTGACTCCTCTGCTTCCTTCCAGCCTCCCCCCTGCTGGGGAGCCCCCTCGGCAGGAGCCGCCACAGCAGCAGCCAGTCGGACCTGTCGGGCCCTCCTGGGGCCTCCTCGGGCCTCAGCTTCACAGCCTGCATGTCCGACTTTTCCCTCTATGTTTTCCACCCGTACGGTGCTGGAAAACAGAAGTCTGCAGTCACGGGCCTCCCTCCAGGTTCTGGGCCGTTAGGTATGGAAAGGGGAAAGCAAACGCTGCTAATGTGGGTCCAGGGTAAATAAGCGGGGCAGTTTTGTCATGTTAGCAAGTATTTAAGTGGGTACGAGGACAAAGGCCTCAACACTGTCTATCAGTAGAGGCTGGCAGGGAGCAGCAAGATTCACTGTGGTCCTGACCATCTCTCCTCTTCTTCAACAAGCAGTGGACGAGGAACCGTCTTCAGTCACAGGCAGGAAAGATTCTCTGAGCATCAACCTGGAGTTTGTGAAAGTCAGCTTGTCCAGGATGAGACGCAGCGGTGGCCCCACATTCACTGAGATTTTTATTCCTGCCAAAGGTGGAAAGATAGACACCACCCTGATCAATATCTCAGGTACAGGAGGAGAGTGGCGTTTTCTCCCCGGGGTAGACTGTGAGCCAGTTGCTCCTGTTGTAGACCAGAGAAGGAGCTCTGTTCAGGAGCGCACACGAACAACGGGCTTCTTCTTCTCCCCTCAGCTGTGTGCGACATCGGCTCGGCTTCTTTCAAATATGACATGAGACGACTGAGCGAGATCCTGGCCTTCCCCCGGGCCTGGTACCGCCGGAGCATCGCCAGGCGCCTGTTCCTGGGAGACCAGACCATCAACCTACCAGGTGCTGCGCTGAAAAGGCCTCCTCTTTAGACCGCTTTGAGTTGGATTAACGGTTACAAGGGAATCAGTACAAACCCTAACCTTTTGAAGGATTTGGACAAGTTCAGGCAGCAGTAAAACATCTAAACATCTAAACATCTATGGTATTATCGATCTGACACGTATACATCTATGATAGTATCGATCTGACACGTATACATCTATGATAGTATCGATCTGACACGTATACATCTATGATATTATTGATCTAACAATAATTTGGGTTGAGGGCCAAACTTGAAGAAACAATCTTTTTTATTAGTTATTGATTTATGCTGCTTTGAATGCTGCATTTTTCTCGGTGCAAAATATTTATAATAATAATATTTTTTAAAGCTGCTCATTTTTCTTTATTTATTTGAAAGGGTCTAATTTCATAAAACGCATGATTTGGGTTAGAAAAAGCCAGAATGAGCGACATTGCCATGATGCACACAACAGCTACACAACAGCCACACAACAGCCACACAACAGCCACACAACAGCCACACAACAGCCACACAACAGCCACACAACAGCCACACAAACGAGGACGTGTGGACTAATCAGCTCACCACGACGCTGATCACAATGTTGATCCCTAACCCTAACCTAACCCTGACCCTAACCCTAACCTAACCTAACCCTGACCCTAACCTAACCTAACCTAACCTAACCCTGACCCTAACCCTAACCCTAACCTAACCCTGACCCTAACCTAACCTAACCTAACCTAACCTAACCTAACCTAACCCTAACCTAACCTAACCTAACCTAACCCTGACCCTAACCCTAACCCTAACCTAACCCTAACCCCTAGTCCCAGTTCAAAAGCCTGTTTATGTAAAGGTGCCCAAGGTTCCTATCAGAACCGTCCAACAGGTTCTGGCACTCTGAGTGGCCTGGGACCCACGAGTGAGGCAATAGTTGATCCAAGAATCACTGAATGCAAGTGGATGTTTGGGGATCGGCTTCATGTTCTGGCTCTGACCGTCATCCCGGCACTTCCTGCCCTTCACTCTCACCCTGATCTTCCCACAGCCTCGGGTCCGGCCACCCCAGACTCTGCAGAAAACCTCACCCAGCACCTGTCCCCCGAGTCCACCCGCAAAGCCTACTGGAGGACCTGGGACGGCAGCACGGGCACACAGCACATGCCCCAGTCCCCTAATGTCTTCTCAGAGCACCTGACAGGAAGCAGCATGTCCCCGAGCAGCCTGGCTCACCTCAAGTCTCCAGCACCTGGACGCAGCAGGAGCGTCTCGGACTCCTCTGCTCCCAGGAGAGGTAAAAATATGGGTCCATATTTATCAAAGCAGCATAAAATGAACCCTGGGAAACCGTCCTCGTAGTTTCATCTCACGCTTCAAGCTCAGGTGAGATGTGGATCTTTGCTCGTGGTTGGATATCAGACCAGGAAGTCCCAAAGTTCTGAACAAGTGGGCTCGGCTGGGGCTGGAGCTCAACATCTCCCCCTGTTGGCCTTCCAGAGACATGCGTCTGCATATCACCCCCCCCCACACACACACACACTCACACACACACACACACACACACACACTCACACACACACATCATTGTCTGTTTCTCATCCTTCCATCTCCAACAGGGAGGATTCTGACTCTGCGTCTTTCAAAGATCTTCATGATTCAACCGTTGTTATATTGATCAGTGGTGGGGTGGGGTGGGGGGGGGGGGGGTGAGCTGCTTTTCCTTTTACTGTTGGAAAAAGTGTTCAATCAAAAGTTTCAAATGCTGAACTGACCTTCAGTCCACACTGATCTTCATGGGCCTCCTCCTCTAGATTCTGTCACTAAGACCTCAACTCCCTCCGCCAGTAAGAATGGAAAGACATCCGGCCAGCAGGGGGCCCCGTGGGAGACTCTGGTGGTGTTTGCCATCAACCTGAAGCAGCTCACCGTCCAAATGAACATGAGCAACGTCATGGGGAACAATACGTGAGTGCCCCCGTCCATCCCCATCAGGTCATGTGAAGAAGCAGTTAGGAGGCTTCAGTTTGGGCCAAAGCTGATTTATCTGGAACGGTCCTGGTCCGTCAGCTCGTGAGTCCTCCCCAGTGGGACTGTTATTCGCCCTCCTTCCATTGTAGATGATCTTGTTACACTCTTTAAATGATGGATGTTGGGAGCTGAGCTACTCGCATCGCCTTTTTCTAGAAAGTCATTTTAAAATGGTGAACTTTGCATCACGGAGAGAATAAAGTTAGCAGAGATGATGGAGTGCTCCAGCAAAGCACATCAGCTTTTGGTCACTAGCGGTGAGGTTCCTGCTATTTCTTCACATGCCTTGTTCTTCAGTGGTATTTCTTCCCTCCCTGCTGGAGCTCTCGGAGCCGTTGCTACTGGTGACACATAACATGCACACGTGTGGCTCTTTACTGGTGGCTGACCCCTTTACTGGGGCCACATTTTGTCCTGCTGATGGTAAATGGCCATTCGTGGGCACCAAAGCTGTAGCGCTAACCCTGACCCTGTATCGCTAACCCTGACCCTGTATCGCTAACCCTGACCCTGTATCGCTAACCCTGACCCTGTATCGCTAACCCTGACCCTGTATCGCTAACCCTGACCCTGTAGCGCTAACCCTGACCCTGTAGCGCTAACCCTGACCCTGTATCGCTAACCCTGACCCTGTATCGCTAACCCTGACCCTGTATCGCTAACCCTGACCCTGTATCGCTAACCCTGACCCTGTATCGCTAACCCTGACCCTGTAGCGCTAACCCTGACCCTGTATCGCTAACCCTGACCCTGTAGCGCTAACCCTGACCCTGTATCGCTAACGCTGACCCTGTATCGCTAACCCTGACCCTGTATCGCTAACCCTGACCCTGTAGCGCTATCGCTGACCCTGTATCGCTAACCCTGACCCTGTATCGCTAACCCTGACCCTGTATCGCTAACCCTGACCCTGTATCGCTAACCCTGACCCTGTAGCGCTATCGCTGACCCTGTATCGCTAACCCTGACCCTGTATCGCTAACCCTGACCCTGTATCGCTAACCCTGACCCTGTATCGCTAACCCTGACCCTGTATCGCTTATCAAGAGTTTTGCATGAATCCCCTTTCTGCTTCCGTCGCCTTCGCTGAGCACAGCTAGCGGAACCGTCGTGGCAGATGGTCCAGTGCACAGGTCTTAGTCTGGAGGTGTAATACTCGCCGCCTGCCACACACAGTGCGTCATTCGGGGCTTCTCAGTGTCCCAGAACTTCGGCTCGGTGCTTCTTCTCTTTGGTAGAGGCAGCCTTCGGAATCGCAGGTAAACACTCGTCCAGGCTGCCTCTCCATAGTTGACCCGATTAGCTGCCTCTGCCTTTGGCTTCAGCCCGGTTTCAGCTCGCACTCCTCTTTGCCCACCTGCGTTTCTTCCTGGGAGACTGAGGGAGCCGCTGATGGTTCTTGGAGAGCTCTCCTGCTTTATTCAGCAGCTTCACTCCAGCTTTCCTCCCCCTGCAGCTGGACCACCAGCGGCCTCAAGAGTCAGGGCCGACTGTCTGTGGGAAGCAACCGCGACCGAGAGATCAGCATGTCCGTCGGCCTCGGCCGCTCCAAGCTGGACTCCAAGGGCGGGGTGGTGGGGGGCAACATAGACGTCAACACTTTGGAGATGGTCTGTGAGTACAACTGCTTTAGGGTTCCTGAGTGATGGGCCGAGCTCTCGCGTGCAGCACACGTCTGGAGCTGGAGCTTCTTCTTCTTCTGTTTTACAGCCCACATCTCTGAACACCCCAATCAACAGCCGAGCCACAAGATCCAGATCACCATGGGCTCTACGGAGGCCCGTGTGGACTACATGGGCTCCAGCATTCTCATGGGAGTTTTCAGCAATGCCGACCTTCAGCTGCAGGACGAATGGAAGGTCAACCTGTGCACGCTGGACACCAGCCTCTCAGAGAAAAGGTGAGCAGAAGCTGAGCTCCGCTCCATCTGCTCTGTCCTGCTGCTCTCCCAGTGTCCTCACCTTTCCCGTCTCGTTCGCCCTCTCTGCTCCCAGTGAGATCTTTGTCCACGGGGACTTGCAGTGGGATGTTTTCCAGGTCATCATTTCACGCTCCACCACGCCAGACCTCATCAAGATCGGCATGAAGCTGCAGGAGTTTTTCACGCAGCAGTTCGACACCAGCAAGCGGGCTCTGTCCACCTGGGGTCCCGGTCCGTACCTGCCTCCTAAAACCCCCGTCACCAGCGCCGAGAAAGGAGCTGCAGAACTTTGTAAGCCAGAGCCTTTCTGTCCTGCTTCAGCTGTCCCTCCCTCCGGAGGAGAGGCTTCCCCCAGTGAGGGCTTCGTCCAGCCCATGTCGGTGTGAGATGTTCAGGTCGACTCAGACGTGTGACCCTCTCTGTCACGCAGACATGGATGCGGCCCATCACCGCCACTGGCCCGGGGTGCTGAAGGTAATCGCCGGCTGCCACATCTCGCTCTTCCAGATGCCCCTGCCCGAGGACGCCGTGCAGTTGGGCGGCTCCATGAGCCTGCACGGCAACCACATGACGCTGGCCTGCTTCCATGGGCCCAACTTTCGCTCCAAATCCTGGGCTTTGTTCCACCTGGAAGAGCCCAACATTGCCTTCTGGACAGAGGCACAGAAGATCTTGGAGGACGGTGAGGAATAAGCTTCTAATTTTGGGAATCCCAGCATTATTCCAGGGGCAGTAATAGAGAGCTTTCTCCTTCTGTCACTTCAGGCTCCACAGATGATTCGACCTACATCGTTCAGACACTAGATTTCCATCTGGGTCACAACACCATGGTGACCAAACCCTGCGGAGCACTTGAAAGCCCAATGGCCACCATAACCAAAATAACCCGGCGGCGACATGAAAACCCGCCCCACGGAGTGGCAACAGTCAAGGAGTGGTTCGGTTACGTCACCGCCATGAGGAATGAAGGTAACTGGTTTTGGAGTGAAACCACCGCTTGATCAGGGTCAGAAGGACGGTGCCACCAGGAGACACTCTGCTAGAAATGTGAGCTCCATCCAGCTGCTGTCTGTGGAGGACGTCAGACAGATGTCAGGGTGCAGATGTTTCCAAACTACAGTAGTTGTACTCAAACTGAAGGAAAAGCATTAGCAGCGTTAGCATTCTGCTGGGCACTTCTGGAGGTCGGCCGCTGTGCACGGACATCGTGCGCTCCAGAGCTGTCTGCCAGCACGTCAGCTCAGCACGTGGCTTCGCTCACATACGCACCTTCTCTCTCCCTTCAGAGCTGAACTTGCTCAGGAACGTAGAGGCCATCAACCAGGAGAGCGGAGCCGCCGCCAAAAGCTCCAGCCTGCTGAGCAGCTTCCGCAGCTCCTCCAGCTACAACCACGAAACGGAGACCATCTTTGCTCTTCCCAGAATGCAGCTGGACTTTAAATCCATCCACGTGCAGGACCCCGATGAGCCGTCTCTGACAGGTGGGCTGCATGTGGGCGGAACCTCCATCTTTGTTACCACTAAGTTCAACTGGGACCAGTTCTTCAAAGCCCATGTTTATGTCCCGTTTCCCGAGCTAAAGCAGCGCTGCTGCCTCTGTTCCAGGCGCCAGCAGCAAGCCCATCGTGGAGTGCAGCGTGGTGACCGAGTTCACCGACCACATCTGCGTCACCATGGATGCCGAGCTCATCATGTTCCTTCATGACCTGGTGTCCGCCTACCTGAAGGAGAAGGAAAAAGGTCTGGTCTTCACGCCTTCTCATTCACTAGGCTCATTGCTAGGGCGGCCTGTTGTGGACAGGGTAACCTCGGGTTAGGGTTAGGGTCAGGGTCAGGGTTAGGGTCAGGGTCAGGGTCAGGGTTAGGGTTAGGGTCAGGGTTAGGATTAGGGGGTTAGGGTCTGGGTCAGGGTTAGGGTCAGGGTCAGGGTCAGGGTTAGGGTCAGGGTTAGGATTAGGGGGTTAGGGTCAGGGTTAGGGTCTGGGTCAGGGTTAGGGTCAGGGTCAGGGTTAGGGTCAGGGTTAGGATTAGGGGGTTAGGGTCAGGGTTAGGGTCTGGGTCAGGGTTAGGGTCAGGGTTAGGATTAGGGGGTTAGGGTTAGGGTTAGGGTCAGGGTTAGGGTCAGGGTTAGGGTCTGGGTCAGGGTTAGGGTTAGGGTCAGGGTTAGGATTAGGGGGTTAGGGTCAGGGTTAGGGGGTTAGGGTCAGGGTTAGGGTCAGGGTCAGGGTCAGGGTTAGGGTCAGGGGGTTAGGGTCAGGGTCAGGGTCAGGGTTAGGGTCAGGGGGTTAGGGTCAGGGTCAGGGTTAGGGTCTGGGTCAGGGTTAGGGATAGGGGGTTAGGGTCAGGGTCAGGGTTAGGGGGTTAGGGTCAGGGTCAGGGTTAGGGTCTGGGTCAGGGTTAGGGATAGGGTCAGGGTTAGGGTTAGGGTCAGGGTTAGGATTAGGGGGTTAGGGTCAGGGTTAGGGTCTGGGTCAGGGTTAGGGTCAGGGTTAGGGTTAGGGTCAGGGTCAGGGTTAGGGTCAGGGGGTTAGGGTCAGGGTTAGGGTCTGGGTCAGGGTTAGGGATAGGGTCAGGGTTAGGGTTAGGGTCAGGGTTAGGATTAGGGGGTTAGGGTCTGGGTCAGGGTTAGGGTTAGGGTCAGGGTTAGGATTAGGGGGTTAGGGTTAGGGTTAGGGTCAGGGTTAGGGTTAGGGGGTTAGGGTCAGGGTTAGGGTCTGGGTCAGGGTTAGGGTTAGGGTCAGGGTTAGGATTAGGGGGTTAGGGTCAGGGTTAGGGTCTGGGTCAGGGTCAGGGTTAGGGTCAGGGTTAGGATTAGGGGGTTAGGGTCAGGGTTAGGGTCTGGGTCAGGGTTAGGGTTAGGGTCAGGGTTAGGATTAGGGGGTTAGGGTTAGGGTCTGGGTCAGGGTTAGGGTTAGGGGGTTAGGGTCAGGGTTAGGGTCTGGGTCAGGGTTAGGGTTAGGGTCAGGGTTAGGATTAGGGGGTTAGGGTCAGGGTTAGGGGGTTAGGGTCAGGGTTAGGGTCAGGGTGAGGGGGTCAGGGTTAGGATTAGGGGGTCAGGGTCAGGGTTAGGATTAGGGGGTTAGGGTCAGGGTTAGGGGGTCAGGGTTAGGATTAGGGGGTTAGGGTCAGGGTTAGGGGGTTAGGGTTAGAGTTAGAGGGTTAGGGTTAGAGGGTTAGGGTTAGAGGGTTAGAGGGTTAGAGTTAGAGGGTTAGAGGGTTAGGGTTAGAGGGTTAGAGTTAGAGGGTTAGGGGGTTAGGGTTAGAGGGTTAGGGTCAGGGTTAGGGGGTTAGGGTTAGAGGGTTAGGGTCAGGGTTAGGGGGTTAGGGTCAGGGTTAGGGTTAGGGTGGAGGTGCTCTATGTTGCTGAAGGAGGGTGCTGAGATCTCCACTCCTCCTGGTTCGTTAAGCTTGAGCAGCTGATCTCAGTGGTGCTCAAAGGTGCAGGTGAATGGGTGGGTGGACCAGGACTGACCTGCTGGCTCCTTTTTAACGCCCCCCCTTGTGTCCTCACCTTTGTGCCCTCAGCCCTTTTCGCCCCGCGCCTGTTTGCCACCCGGCCGGGCCAGAAGAGCCCGACGGCGCAGCGCGACCAAAACTCCTCGGAGAAGGACCAGGAGGAGGGCGTCAACTACACCACGGTGGACTGGAGGGAGTTCATGTGTAACACCTGGCACCTGGAGCCCACCCTCAGGTCAGGGGGGGGAGCTGCTGCAGCTGGGCCTGTTTCTGATGTCATCACACCTGTGCTCAAGTTTGCCCCCCCCCCTCACCCTCTCCCCCTCTCCCCCTCTCCCCTCTCCCCCTCTCTCCCTCTCCCCCTCTCCCCCCCTCTCCCTCCCCCCTCTCCTCTCTCTGTCTCCTGTCTCCTCGGTCTCCTGTCTCCTCGGTCTCCTGTCTCCTCGGTCTCCTCGGTCTCCTGTCTCCTCGGTCTCCTGTCTCCTCGGTCTTCTGTCTCCTCTGTCTCCTCGGTCTCCTGTCTACTCTGTCTCCTCTGTCCTCAGGCTTATCTCCTGGACAGGACGCAAGATTGACCCGGTGGGTGTGGACTACATCCTTCAGAAATTAGGCTTCCATCATGCCAGGACTACAATTCCCAAGTGGCTCCAAAGGGGCGTGATGGATCCTCTGGACAAGGTGCTGTCGGTTCTCATCAAGAAGCTCGGCACAGCCCTGCAGGACGAGAAGGAGAAGAAAGGCCGAGAGAAAGAAGAGCACTGAATACAGCGTGGTCCCACGGCAGCAGGAACCGGTCCCACGGCAGCAGGAACCGGTCCCACTGCAGCAGGAACCAGTCCTACGGGTCCCGCGGGTCCCCTGTGAAGCTCAGCTTAGTCTGCCACTGGGGGAAACACCACTATCAGCTCGGACTCAAGCATTTTGCACCGTTTTTATTCCCTGTAAATTTGGAATCCTTAATATTACTTGATTGCTTGGATGGTGGAACCTGCCTCATGTACCTGTTGTGAATCACTTTACTGAATTCCCTTGAATTTTTTAATTTGAATATGTCCTGAGAAAGGATTTCTTAAACCATTGCCTTTTCTTTGTTTCCCATGGAACACATGGTAGAGATGCTTGATGTATTTTATAGCCTAGCGAGTTAGGAACTGTTCTGTTGCAGTGTTGATGGGTTATTGATTATTTTTTCCTTTTTATGAGAACAAATGAATGGGGTGGTTCGGGCACATGATCCACTCAGTCAAGACTGAGAAAATGATCAGATTTCATACCCGAGTTCCTTTCTTTATCTTGAATTAAATCCTAAACAATCTGTGATGATCCGATCTGGTATTTGTATCCATGGTGACAATCCTAATAATATTTATGCATTTGAGGAATTCCATCCCCTCTGGAATTTGAGCTGTAGCTGTGAACAGAAGTGGGCTCGACACGCATCCCTGGGGAACGCAGGTGTTCAGCCTCCTGCATGTCTGGAGGAGCTGCTTGATGCTGCTGACGCGGAGAAAACGTAGAATATTATATCATTCTTTGAAGAGCAGCTTCAAATCTGTCTGCAATAGAATTTACTGACATCAAGGTTTACGGACGGGTGTGTTGCTCTAAGAAACCGCAACCGCTTTGATCCCCAACTGTTTCTCCTGACTCCTAATAATTAGCAGGGATGTAAGTCTAGACCCCCCCATCCCAGAAGCCCCTCCGCTGGCTGCTCTCACCTCTTCTGGCGTCATGCTCTTGCTCACCATGCCAAGTTCTTTGGTGAACCCTTCCTGCTGCTCACCAGACCTTTTGAAGCTCTTTGTTTTTTACATCCCACTTGCTTTGCTCCAGTTTCAACATGCGAACACTCCAGCCTGAGTAAACAGCCTGTAAAAGCAGTCGGCCCAAAGCTCCTTAATGGCAGCAGCTTCCTGCCCTGGTGGAGGGAAAAGATGCTTGTTGGGTCTGAGCGCTCACTGAGCAGCTCGTGATGGTTAGGGTTAGGGTTAGAGATTAGGATTAGAGATTAGGGTTAGGGTTAGAGGGTTAGGGTTATAGATTAGGGTTAGGTTAGGGTTAGAGGGTTAGGATTAGAGATTAGGGTTAGGATTAGAGATTAGGGTTAGGGTTATAGATTAGGGTTAAAGGGTTAGGATTAGAGATTAGGGTTAGGGTTATAGATTAGGGTTAGGGTTATAGATTAGGGTTAAAGGGTTAGGATTAGAGATTAGGATTAGAGATTAGGGTTAGGGTTAGAGATTAGGGTTAGAGATTAGGGTTAGGGTTAGAGGGTTAGGATTAGAGATTAGGGTTAGGGTTAGAGGGTTAGGATTAGAGATTAGGGTTAGGGTTATAGATTAGGGTTAGGTTAGGGTTAGAGGGTTAGGATTAGAGATTAGGGTTAGGGTTATAGATTAGGATTAGAGATTAGGGATAGGTTAGGGTTAGGATTAGGATTAGAGATTAGGGTTAGGATTAGAGATTAGGGATAGGTTAGGGTTAGAGGGTTAGGGTTATAGATTAGGGTTAGGTTAGGGTTAGAGGATTAGAGATTAGGGTTAGGGTTATAGATTAGGGTTAGGTTAGGGTTAGAGGGTTAGGATTAGAGATTAGGGTTAGGATTAGAGATTAGGGTTAGGGTTATAGATTAGGGTTAAAGGGTTAGGATTAGAGATTAGGGTTAGGGTTATAGATTAGGGTTAGGTTAGGGTTAGAGGGTTAGGATTAGAGATTAGGGTTAGGATTAGAGATTAGGGTTAGGGATAGGTTAGGGTTAGAGATTAGGGTTAGAGATTAGGGTTAGGGATAGGTTAGGGCTAGGGTTAGGGATAGAGATTAGGGTTAGGTTAGGATTAGAGATTAGGGCTAGGGTTAGGGATAGAGATTAGGGTTAGGTTAGGATTAGAGATTAGGGCTAGGGTTAGGGATAGCGATTAGGGTTAGGTTAGGGTTAGAGATTAGGGTAAAGGTCAGAGATTAGGGTTAGGATTAGAGATTAGTGATAGGGTTAGGGATAGAGGTTAGGGATAGGATTAGAGATTAGGGTTAGAGATTAGGGTTAGCGATTAGGGTTAGGTTAGGATTAGAGGTTAGGGTTAGGGACCTCAACTGTGGGCGGCCGCTGATTCAAGTGCAATTATGTGGGACAGCATGGGTGAGGTCCATCTGTCTGAAGGGAAGGAGCAGAGGTTTGGGCCTTACATCATTTATCATCTATCCATCCATCGCCTTCATAGCTGTATGCTGACCTACTGACCTCCGACCCCGCTGACCCACCCAACTCTACCGGCACTTTATTAAAATTAATATAATTAATGTATTCCTATGTACTCTACCTATTCTATCCTCTACCTGTCCTCCCCCTTCTCCTCTCCCTCTCCCCTCCTCTCTTCCCTCTCCTCTCCTTCTCCCGTCTCCCCTCTCCTCCCTCTCCTTTCCTCTCCTCTCCTCTCCTTTCCTCCTCCTCCCTCCTCCTCTCCTCCTCCCCTCTCCTTTCCCCTCCTCTCCTCCCCTCTCTTCTCCTCTCCTCTGCTCTCCTCCCTCTCCTCCTTTCCTTTCCTCTCCTCCACCCTAACCCTAACCCCCCCCCCCCCCCCTACATGTGCCTGGTCCTGCTCCAGGTTTCTTCCTGTTAAAGGGGACTTTTTCCTGCCCCTGTTCCTTGTTGGGGGTCAGGCCCTGGGGTTCTGGAAAGCACCTTGAAACAATTCTGATGGTAACAGATATAAATGAAGTTTGATTGATCATCAACCCTAACCCTCCATCCATCCAGCTCAATAGGAACATTCTCCAGCTGCTCCTGTGATGTTCAGGGACCAGGTGAGATATGTAACCCTTCCTGGGGAGTTCTGGGTCTCCTCCAAGTTGGATGAACTCAGGACCCTGTTGTTTGGGGGAGGGGTCAGTGCCCAGGAGTCTTCCTACTCAGATGTCTCACACCCCCACGCTGGCCTAATCTGACCTAATCCCAACTCCTCCATCCTTGTCTGGACTCAGCTATTCTGAAGGGAATTCCTTCGGAGGCACTTTTATGTGGAGTCTCGTGACTGGAGGATGCATCTGGACCACACAGACCAGTGAAACATCTCCCCGACTCCCTCTGCTCACTGGGTTTGGGGTTTGGTACCTTGCTCAAGGGTACCTAGGCAGTGTTCTGGCACCTTGCCCTACTACTAGAACACCTTCCATGTTTTGTCTGTCCTGGGGCTTGAACTGTGAAGCCCCTGCTTCTCAGCTAAGTTCCCAGCAGACTGAGCTAGCACTGCCTGAAGTACAAAAGTCATTTAATGCATCCAGAAACAACAAAACAAACCCCTCACATGTGGTTCAAATGTTCTTCCAGAGATACACTCATATAAAGGTCATGGACCAAAGTAACAGAGGTGCAGATTAGGTGTGAATGCACGTTTAAAAAAGCCGAAAATGTACATTCACGTGCGCTTTGAGTGTTTTATAGCAACTGAGTAAATCTTGATGTTTGAAGCCTGCTGAGGCTGAAGGGGTTGTCCCGCGCTTTGAGACGGAGACACGCGCCGCTGATGAGCCGCCACGAGCCCAGCCGCCACGAGCCCAGCCGCGGAGGGAGCCGCGGGTCTGCCGTCACTCCTCCGTCCGTCCGCGCCTTAGCTGTCGCGGGCTGTGAGGCGGCTTCTCCTCGACATGCTGTGTCCGTCCGCCTCCGCCGGGGAACCGGAGTCTCCTGCTGCATAAATGTCGTGAGGAAGTGGAGGAAAGCGGCCGGTGGGAGATGAAAGTGGCCGGGAAACAGCAGCCGGAGCTGGAGGAGCGAGCCGCCAGCCTGCTGTGGTAAGTAGACCCGGTAAGTAGACCCGCCTGCTCGGGCTCATTTGACACGTTAGCCCGGTCCTTCATGGGTGGCGTTCATATGTACTTTTCATATGCACCTTTTTTATACATTGGTTTAACTTTAGCTAACCTTGTACAGAGGTTATTTTAAAAATCCAACAACAAAAACCTATCAATAACACAACAGGACCGCACTTTTCCAAATAAGCCTCCTTTATGAATGATGCGTTTCCACTAGAAGAGCCTTCAGATGTGTGAACTTTCCTGTCAAATCGGGGCAAACGGAGTGTTTCATTGATCTTTCACCAGAGAACGTAGACAGAAGATTTTAATGGTCTAATATATGAGGTCTAATTTAAAGCTGTCACTTTTTAGTCAGTATCAGGAAAGAATGGTTCTATCAATCAACCACCCTCAGGAAGGAACTCTTCCTCCCTGACATGAAGGTTCCATCTGCTCCCTGCATCTAGAACCAGGAACAGTTTCACATTTAAGGTCTTTACAGAAGTGGATAGAAGCCAGCAGTGATTTGATTCTGCTGCTAACCCTAACCCTCTCCTAACCCTAACCCTTTAACCCTAACCCTAACCCTAACCCCTAACCCTAACTCTTTAACCCTAACCCTAATCCTAACCCTCTAACCCTAACCCTAACCTTAACCCTAACCCTAACCCTAACCCTCTCCTAACCCTAACCCTTTAACCCTAACCCTCTAACCCTAACCCTAACTCTTTAACCCTAACCCTAATCCTAACCCTCTAACCCTAACCCTTTAACCCTAAGCCTAACCCTTTAACCCTAACCCCCTAACCCTAACCCTCTAACCCTAACCCTCTAACCCTAACCCTAACCCTTTAACCCTAACCCTAACCTTAACCCTAACCCTTTAACCTTAACCCTAACCCTTTAACCCTAACCCTAACCCTTTAACCCTAACCCTTTAACCCTAACACCCTAACCCTTTAACCCTAACCCTTTAACCCTAACCCCCTAACCCTAACCCTTTAACCCTAACCCCCTAACCCTAACCTTAACCCTAACCCTAACCCTTTAACCCTAACCCTTTAACCCTAACCCTCTAACCCTAACCCTAACCCCCTAACCCTATAACCCTAACCCTTTAACCCTAGCCCTAACCCTTTAACCCTAACCCTTTAACTCTTTAACCCTAACCCTTTAACCCTAACCCTTTAACCCTTTAACCCTAACCCTAACCCTAACCCTTTAACCCTAACCCTTTAACCCTAACACCCTAACCCTTTAACCCTAACCCTTTAACCCTTTAACCCTAACCCTAACCCTAACCCTTTAACCCTAACCCTAACCCTCTAACCCTAACCTTAACCCTAACCCAAGCCAGGTTGGAAAGTTAATTATCTCTCTGGAATGTATTTGCTAATTGATTGTTTGCCTCGAATGGATGGACGAGTCTTTGTAGTGATATTCTGGATTATTGTCAACAGTTGCAGACTAATGCGCCAGTTTAATCACAGGACAATTTATCGTCAATCGTTCCACAATAAAACTGGTCTCACAAAATCTGCAATCTGATGGGTTCCATCTGATTCTGGGGCAGTTCTCCAATTATAGAGTATATTTTGCCCCCATCAGACCACAAGATTTGTAAACCCGTGAAAACTAGACTTGACGTGTATTCTCTCTGGACTATAGTGCTAAACTGCTCCTCGAATAGGCCCTAACCCTGTGATGCCTTACCCTAACCCTTTAACCCTAACCCTAACCCTTTAACCCTAACCCTCTAACCCTAACCCTAACCCTAACCCTCTAACTCTAACCCTAACCCTAACCCTTTAACCCTAACCCTAACCCTAACCCTCTAACCTTAACCCTAACCCTCTAACCCTAACCCTAACCCTCTAACCCTAACCCTCTAACCCTAACCCTCTAACCCTAACCCTAACCTAAATCCTAAACCCAACCCTAACCCTAACCTTTACCCCAACCCAGCACCTTTCCTAACCCTAACCCCAAACCTAACCCTTACCCTAACCCCTACACCCCCCCTAACCCCAACCCCTACCTTCTCCCCAACCCTAACCCTAACCCCAACCCTAACCCTTGCCACAACCCCAAGGTCAATCCTAACCACATACCTATTCGCCATTCCACCAAAGTCTTCTCAGACTGGGCGATCCAACTCTCTCCCCTATCCTGTCCGGAACTCCTCGAGCCCTGGCTAATAGCCCCTCCCGGGGGGGGGCCCTCACCCTCCGCACTCCCCTGCTATCCCGATCAGTAGGCCAGTGCAAAAAAAGTTTTAACCCTTTAACCCTAACCCTAACCCTTTAACCCTAACCCTCTAACCCTAACCCTAACCCTTTAAAATTCAAAACTAAAATGGCGCCCAGAGTGGTCGCCTTGGCGTCTTGCTGCGTTCTTGTTTGTCTATTTTTGTTTGTTAATTGTGTGTCTGCCTGCTCTTACACCCGTGAAGAGCTACTAAACATTAGGACTCTCACCCCCATGGACTTACTTCCAGTTTTTCTGGCTCCTGCAGCCGACCTGGTTCACTTTTTGGCCCAAAAGGTGAGACGGCGGAGGAGAGGAAGACGGGCCGGTGCCCTGGCGAGACTACGCAGGAGGATCTTTCTGTCCAACGCCAACTCACTTTGTAACAAAATGGACGAGCTGAAGTTGCTGATGCGGATTAAAGACTTCTCCACCTCGTGTGTTCTCTGCTTCACTGAAACCTGGTTCAGGAAAGAGACACCGGACAGCGCGCTCCTCCTCGGGGGATTCCAGCTGCTCCTCCTCGGGGGATTCCAGCTGCTCCTCCTCGGGGGATTTCAGCTGTTCCTCCTCGGGGGATTCCAGCTGCTCCTCCTCGGGGGATTCCAGCTGCTCCTCCTCGGGGGATTTCAGCTGTTCCTCCTCGGGGGATTCCAGCTGTTCCTCCTCGGGGGATTCCAGCTGCTCCTCCTCGGGGGATTTCAGCTGTTCCTCCTCGGGGGATTCCAGCTGTTCCTGGCGCTCTCTGGGGAGAGAGCAGGCGGTGGAGTCTGCTTCTCCATCAGCAGCGACTGGTGCACTGATGTGACTGTGATCTCCCAGCACTGTTCTCCTGCTGTGGAACACCTCTTCATCAACTGCAGACCCTTCTATTCTCCGCGTGAGTTCGCTTCATTCATTCTGGCCTCTGTTTACATCTCACCAGACGCGGACGTGCGCGAGGCTCAGCGCACGCTCGCGGACTGTATTCAACAAGTGGAGCGGACCCATCCCGACGCTCTGGTTATCGTGCTTGGTGACTTTAATCAGAGCAACCTGAGTTACGAGCTCCCCAGGTACAAACAGTTTATCAAATGCCCCACCAGGGCAACAGGCTGGATCACTGCTACACCACAGTGAAGGACGCGTATCGGGCCGTCCCCCGCGCTGTAGGACTGTCTGATCACGTGATGGTCCACCTGATCCCCACATACAGACAGAAACTGAAACTAATAAAGCCATCCGTGAGCACCACGAAGAGATGGACCAGTGAGGCTGTGGAGGAGCTGCGCACGTGCCTGGATACAACTGACTGGGACATGTTTAAAGGGGCCACACATGATCTGGATGAGTACACGGACACTGTGACCTCATATATCCACTTTTGTGAGGAGCGCATTCTACCAACGCGCACTAGGGTGAGTTATTCCAATGACAAGCCCTGGTTCACACCGAGACTCAGACAGATCAGGAAAGAAAAGGAAGCAGCGCTGAAAAGTGGAGACAGAGACAGAGGCCAAATACCGGTTTAGCAAGGAACTGAGGAGAATCTGTGTGTTCGGAGAAACTTCAGCAGCAGTTTACTGCTAACGACTCTGCTTCTGTGTGGAGGCCTGAGGCAGATCACCGACTACAGGCCTCAGGCTCCAGAGGGTCAGGACGACAAAGCCCTTTGTCAGAGTCTGTCCCTCCACTATGCCCGCTTTGACACCTCGTCAGCCATGCCCAACACCTCCCCCCCCCCCCCCCCCCAGTGTCACTGCCCCCATGGACCTCACTCCATCAAAGGCAGTCCCCTCCTCCTCCCCCCCTCCACTCACCATCAGTCCCCCCCCCATCACTTACCACCAGTCCCCCCCCCCCCCCCCCCCCCACTCACCATCAGTGAACAGGATGTGCGCAGGCAGTTCGCCAGGCTGAACCCGCGCAAGGCCCCTGGCCCGGACGGCGTGTCTCCCTCCACCCTGAGGCACTGCGCAGAGGAGCTGACTCCTGTCTCCACAGACATCTTCAGCTCCTCCCTGGAGTCGTGCCAGGTGCCAGCCTGCCTCAAAACCTCAACCATCGTCCCTGTCCCCAAGAAGCCACGGATCACTGGGCTTAACGACTACAGACCTGTGGCGCTCACCTCTGTAGTCATGAAGTCCTTAGAGCGCCTGATCCTGCCACACCTCAAGTCCATCACCACCCCCCTCCTGGATCCACTGCAGTTCGCCTACAGAGCCAACAGATCTGTGGAAGATGCGGTCAACCTGGCCCTTCACTCCATCCTGCAGCATCTGGACTCCCCGGGAACCTACGCGAGGACCCTGTTCGTGGACTTCAGCTCTGCATTCAACACCATCCGCCCCGCTCTGCTACAGGACCAGCTGTCCCAGCTTAGTGTGCCTGCCTCCCTCTGCAGGTGGATCACTCACTTCCTGACGGATCGGAGGCAGCATGTGCGGCTGGGGAAGAGTCTCGGACTCTGTCTCCATCAGCACTGGATCACCCCAGGGCTGTGTACTTTCCCCCCTCCTCTTCTCCCTGTACACTAACTGCTGCACCTCAAGCCACCAGTCTGTCAAGCTGATCAAGTTTGCGGATGACACCACCCTCATCGGGCTCGTCTCCAATGGCAACGAGACTGCCTACAGGAGGGAGGTGGCTCGACTGGTGTCCTGGTGCGGACACAACAACCTGCAGCTGAACGCTCAGAAGACAGTGGAGATGATAGTGGACTTCAGGAAAGTCACAGCCCCTTTGCCCCCCCTTGCCCTCATGGACTCCCCCATCACCATCGCGGACTCCTTCCGCTTCCTGGGCACCACCATCACCCGGGACCTTAAGTGGGAGCCAACCATCAGCTCCCTCATCAAGAAGGCCCAGCAAAGGATGTTCTTCCTGCGGAAGCTGAGGAAGCTCAAACTGCCTCCCAGGATGTTGGCGCAGTTTTATACGGCCATCATCGAGTCCATCCTCACCTCCTCCATCACCGTGTGGTTTGCTGGTGCCACCGCCAGGGACAGACTGAGGCTGCAGCGCGTCGTGCGCGCTGCCGAGAAGGTGATGGGCTGCAGGCTTCCATCCATCCAGGACCTGTATATCTCCAGGACCCGGAGGTGTGCAGGTCGGATCACGGCCGACCCTTCCCACCCTGGTCACGGACTGTTTCCCCCCTCCCCTCAGGCAGGAGACTACGGTCCATTCGGACCAGAACCTCCCGCTACACTAACAGCTTCTTCCCCTCTGCCATCAGGCTGCTGAACACCAAGTGACTCATCACTTAAGCACCATGTACAGCAGCCAGCCGGACTCATGAACAATACACTACTCCTCATGGACCTGCACTATTTCTTACTATTATATATATACTGTATATATGTCTTATTTTATTTTATTTATCTTATTCTAGTGTTGTGTTCTTTATGTTGAATGTCGCAGCGTCACACCAAGACAAATTCCTAGCTTATGTAATACTGTGTATTACATGAACAATGGCAATAAACCTGATTCAATTCAATTCAATTCAATTAACCATAACCCTAACCCTAACCCTTTAACCCTAACCCTAACCCTCTAACCCTAACCCTAACCTTAACCCCTAACCCTAACCCTCTAACCCTCTAACTTTTAGCCTGGAAGGAAAATCATTTCAAATGACTTTGGGCTAAATGTATTTAGTACTAAGCAGTGAAGGTGCTAACCTAGAAGATGTTCCTGCGGGTCAGGGTCAGGGTCAGGGTCAGCGTCAGGGTCAGCGTCAGGGTCAGGGTTAGGGTCAGCGTTAGGGTCAGGGTCAGGGTCAGCGTTAGGGTCAGCGTTAGAGTCAGGGTTAGGGTCAGGGTTAGGGCCAGGGTCAGGGTTAGGGTCAGCGTTAGGGTCAGCGTTAGGGTCAGGGTCAGCGTTAGGGTTAGGGTTAATAGGGTTAGGGTTAATGGGGTTAGGGTTAATGGGGTTAGGGTTAATAGGGTTAGGGTTAATAGGGTTATGGGGTTAGGGTTAATAGGGTTAGGGTTAATGGGGTTAGGGTTAAAAGGGTTAGGGTTAAAAGGGTTAGTGTTAATAGGGTTAGGATTAAAAGGGTTAGGGTTAATAAGGCTAGGGTTAATAGGGTCAGGGTTAGGGTTAAGGTTAATAGGGTTAGGGTTAATAGGGTTAGGGCTAATAGGGTTAGGGTTAATAAGGTTAGGGTTAATAGGGTTAGGGTTAATAGGGTTAGGGTCAGGGTTAATAGGGTCAGGGTTAGGGTTAAGGTTAATAGGGTTAGGGTTAATAGGGTTAGGGCTAATAGGGTTAGGGTTAATAAGGTTAGGGTTAATAGGGTTAGGGTTAATAGGGTTAGGGTCAGGGTTAATAGGGTCAGGGTTAGGGTTAAGGTTAATAGGGTTAAGGTTAATAGGGTTAGGGTTAATAGGGTTAGGGTTATGGTTAATAGGGTTGGGGTTAATAGGGTTAAGGTCAGGGTTAGGGTTAGGGTTAATAGGGTTAGGGTCAGGGTTAATAGGGTTAGGGTTAATAGGGTTAGGGTTAATAGGTTTAGGGTCAGGGTTAATAGGGTTAGGGTTAGGACTCGGGTTAGGTTAGGGTTAGGGTTAGGAGATGTATACATGGGTTAGGGTTAATAGGGTTAGGGTTAATAGGGTTAGGGTCAGGGTTAATAGGGTTAGGGTTAAGGTTAATAGGGTTAGGGTTAATAGGGTTAGGGTTAATAGGGTTAGGGTCAAGGTTAATAGGGTTAGGGTTAGGACTTGGGTTAGGTTAGGGTTAGGGTTAGGTTAGGGTTAGAGGGTTAAGGTTAGGGTTAGGGAAGAATTGTGGAAAAGCACGGCAAAAAACAGTGATGCTAGCCATTCTAATGCTAAATGAAATATCACACTCACAAATTCTGAACAGTTCAGGACATCATAGTCCATAATACAACTCAGATCCCATTCAAAAATTCTTACGTTGCTCATGCAGGCACTGGCACTCTAACATTTAGGTAATTAGGTTGCCTAAACCAGTGCAAAGCCCTTGTTTACATGTGCTGCCTCTTCATTTACTTGTCAGATCAATGCTGCTGAGTGGGGACTCGCTGAGACCACATATTCCAACAGCTTTTAATAAAGTGTCTGTCTGTGTGGCAGCTGTTCAGAAAGGTTTGTTCTTAAAGTTAGCGTGAAATGCTAAAGAAAGACTTAAAATCGACTTCAGCAAAGTATGACGTCTGCACCAACAACAGGTTGAATTGACCTCTGGCAGGTCGGTGCAGGTGACGGAGGTCACCGTTAGAACTCCTGAAGACACAAAGCTAAAAGAAAGGACGCCATTGTGGAGCCTTTTGGCAGTAGGACGGTGCTCAGGTGATGCAGGTAGCATCTGTGCTCAGAGGTGGGAGGAAGAGGAAGACTCGACACATTTGGGCTCGGGTTACATTTGCTCCAGTCCTGTTCCCTCGGCAGACAGCATGTGGCTGCTAACGATGCCAAGCTGATTGGCTCTGTAATGAGGAGTTCTCCAAAGTGTGTTTGTTGCATATTCTGTGTTACATGATGCAAGAACAGCAGACGTGATTGGGGTGGGGGGGGAGCAGAAGAACAGGCTCTTTCCAACATCAGATCCATCTGCACTAACTGTGCACGTGACAAGGCTGAGAGAAGGGGTGTCATGGGAACCAGGGGTGTCATGGGAACCATGGGTGTCATGGGAACCAGGGATCATCCTTTTCTGGACAGTGTGTCATCATTGCTGGGCTAATTACACTCTCGTTAATTGTGTACAGCCTAATCTGAAGCTGGTAGACCACAGTGCACGCCGGTAGATCACAGTGCACGCCGGTAGACCACAGTGCACGCCGGTAGATCACAGTGCACGTGGATAGATCACAGTGCACGCCGGTAGATCACAGTGCACGCCGGTAGACCACAGTGCACGTGGATAGATCACAGTGCACGCTGGTAGACCACAGTGCACGCTGGTAGACCACAGTGCACGCTGGTAGATCACAGTGCACGTGGATAGATCACAGTGCACGCTGGTAGATCACAGTGCACGCTGGTAGACCACAGTGCACGCTGGTAGATCACAGTGCACGCTGGTAGATCACAGTGCACGCTGGTAGATCACAGTGCATGTGGATAGATCACAGTGCACGCTGGTAGACCACAGTGCACGTGGATAGATCACAGTGCACGCTGGTAGATCACAGTGCACGCTGGTAGACCACAGTGCACGTGGATAGATCACAGTGCACGTGGATAGATCACAGTGCACGCTGGTAGATCACAGTGCACGCTGGTAGACCACAGTGCACGTGGATAGATCACAGTGCACGCTGGTAGACCACAGTGCACGCTGGTAGATCACAGTGCACGCTGGTAGACCACAGTGCACGTGGATAGATCACAGTGCACGCTGGTAGACCACAGTGCACGCTGGTAGATCACAGTGCACGCTGGTAGATCACAGTGCACGTGGATAGATCACAGTGCACGCTGGTAGATCACAGTGCACGCTGGTAGACCACAGTGCACGCTGGTAGATCACAGTGCACGCTGGTAGATCACAGTTTTACCCTCAGAAATCTGCTGTTCAGCATCTAAATGCAAAATCAGCTTTTGTGTGTTTTGATGTGTGTTAGGGTTAGGGCTTCACACACCTACCTCTAACCTCTAACCCTATGTTGGAGGTACGTGTGTGAAGCTGGTTCTGACTACGACCCAATGGGCCAAGGCCGGTTTATATATAAGAGATAAGTTGGTCCCGTTGATTTGGTTCTCTTGTGCAGCGCCCAACATTCTGTGGTGACGCTAGTTTTGCTGTGCACGCTTTGGGATTGAGTGTCCGGCTCAAGGCCCTGTTCCCCAGAGTGCCCCCACCCACCTCCGGCCTGTGCCCCCCCCCACCTCCGCCCTGAAAGGCCTCTACCTGACGCAGGTCTCGGTTCCTCAGCTCAGAGAGGGTTCAGAGGCCTTCACAATGGAATGGACCAATTAGAACCTCTTAAAAATGGAATGAGCTAAAGTACCAAATTACCTAAAGCATTTATGAATTCTTCCTTTTCAAATAAATAAATAAAGTTTATTTTATCACACTTTTATCACACTTCATTGTCCAGAAGTGGATTTGCAAAAAAAGGTGTGAGGCAGGTTGAGATGACTTTCCAGCACATTACTGGACGGTTCAGACCCGCAGAGACGTGAACGTCTCAATTGTCCGTCAACAGTGGAAGAGCTACGTGTGCAGCTGCCAGGGGAACCTGCTGAGCTTCACCATCGATTTTGGCTCAGGCTTCTCCTGCTCAGAAGGTCCTTCAAAGGTAAACTCCTCGTTCTAAGTGCATCTTTGCCCCTGTTCTGTTTAACGGGATCATCTGTTTTGTTCTGATCCTTTCCTAGATTGTTCTGTGGAGGTACAAGTTCTCCCAACTTAAAGGCTCCTCTGATGATGGTAAAACCAGGGTCAAGCTCCTTTTCAAGAATACTGAGAGTCAGCAAATAGAAAAGAAGGTGATTAATCACAATGAGTGCGAGTGTGTCCAGAGTTGGTAGCATTATCCACCGTGTTGCTAGCTCATTCCAGCTGGGTCGATGCTCCTCTCTTCTCTTGTCTTGCAGGACCTTGAGTTTGCTAATTTGACAGCTGTCCTTCACTGTGTCCACTCGTTTATTGCTGCCAAAGTGGCCTCCATGGACCCGCTCTTTATGTATGGTCAAAGCCTCCGTGGACGCTAGTGGACAGTTAGGATGGACCTCCTCACATCTGCTGCGTGGCCACGTGCAGGAACGTGACGCACTGAGCCAGTCGACTGTGAAGCTCTGAACTGCATCAAAGAGTTAAAGACAGGAGTCCTTTCCTTTGATGCCGCCACACGTCGTTCGTTTGGTCCATTTCCGTGGTTCTCCGGCCGCAGGGCCGTCCTGTGCCGGTGGTGTTACAGCATGAACTGAATGGGAATGTCCGGACCGCCACAGCGTTCCGCGTCACCTACTGTAAAGGGAGCACACGCAGCACCAGCGAAAGCGTTGCTGCTCTTTTGAGAACACCAGGCTGTCCTGGATACGACGAGGTTGATGTTCTGGACCGTTGGCTCCACAAGTGTCTCCACAGAGCTCCTGGATCTTTGGCATATTTACAGCAGTGAAACCAGGTGGAGATGATCAGTCCACAACCAGAGGGCCAGACGTTTTCCATCTTCACAGCTGGACTGCTCAGCTTTGTGGAACTGTTGCTTCGAGGTGTCACCATCTGCTTGCAGGTCCAGATGAGACTCTGCTTCCTCGTTTTCCCGCCTCTCCTTCAGAGCTCCGGTGATGCGGGGTGGCTGAGTCCCGGCCTTGAGCGGTTAGTTGACTCTCCTGTGGCGTATCCATGCCGCAGGGCGATATTAGAGCACGAACTAGAGCACCAGATGTGTTGGGTCCAGACACCACTGGACCTCAGTACACACAGCACCCAGTGAGTGCACTAGTTAACCCTAACCCAGTTAACCCTAACCCAGTTAACCCTAACCCAGGTGAGGAATACACTCTTTTTTCCATCTACATTCTCCTGCTGACAGACCAAAACACACATGTGCCTCCCTAATGGAGCCAATGAGCTGGAGCCTGAAGTCTCTTTTCATCTGAATGGGTTCATGATGGATCCATCATGGATCCATCATGGATCATGGATTTGCTCACAGCTTTTTCTAGATTTGCTCTTGGCCTGAATGAGGATGTCATTCAGCATTCAGGCCTCACGTTAATGGTTCTGCTGGACCTCTTGAGTTTGACTGAGTCAAGCTGAAAGGATTTAAAGATGCTAGTGTCCAGTTTAACAAGAAATATTGCTCCTCAGATATTTTCACCTTCAAAAACAACTACAGATTTGGTTTGGCTAAGTTGCCATGACAACACACACGCACGTGTACTCGCGCGTCACAAAGCTGCATCAGCGCAACATCAAGGACACTCCTGGACTCCTGCTCAGTGGGTTAGGGTTAGCAAAGCAAAGCAAAGCCAGGTGGGCGGGATGACCTCTGACCTGCAGCTCAGCTCGGCTGCTCCGGCCTCCGTTAGCTTCTGTTAGCTTCCGTTAGCTTCTGTTAGCTTCCGTTAGCTTCCGTTAGCTTCCGTTAGCTTCTGTTCGTACAGCGCTGCGCTTCCAGCATTGTTAGATGAGCAGTTTGAACTCTCCGTCGTCATCGCTGCACTTCACACGTGAAACTTTCTAAATGGGCCGTCGGTTCATCGTTCCACTTCGTTATGGAATCCCTCCTTTTCCCTTTGACTTTTCTTGCAGATTTTTGAGCAGCTTTAATAAAAGTGACTGTTGACGTTTCTAAAATTCTGCCGTCATGTTGAAAACTGATGTTAAAGCTAGTAAACCAGCTGCTTTTTTAAACTTCGTTACATCTTTTTAAATTTAACGACGCTGCAGATTTGCTTCTTTAAGAGTGTGAGAGGAAACCTCTGGTGTGTTGGGGTCAGAACCCCAGCAGAACCTCTGCTGGGGTCAGAACCCCGGCAGAGGTTCTGCTGGCTCCTCCTGTCCTGCCTTTGTCTCAGCTCGTCCCGGCGTCATCAAACCCTCAACTGCTGACGCAGAACTTCTGTGCGGTGACGTGGGTCCGTGTCCGTTAGGGCGGGCCGACGGTGGAAAGACTTCCCAAAGGAGAAGCAGCGGCCAAATGGACCGAGGACGTTTTGGCCCGTGCTGCCTTGTAGCCGCCATCTAAGCACACGTTCCTTCACAACTATCTCTGTCTTGTCTCCGAGTTTGTTTTTGAACCAGTCAAGGACCAGAAAAGTCTGAGGCTGAATTCTTTCAGTGTGGCTGCGACACGGTTGCGATCGGACGGCCAACATGGACCGCTGTGCCGGCCGTAACGTGCTCGTCGTGGCTGCGTTCTTCTGCGCTCTTCACCCAGGCGCTCCAGCTGAAGACGCCACACGTCTAAACTGTAAGTTAAGACTTTGGGGGCTGAGATCTGAACGTTCAGGCAACCGATTCTATCGTTCCGCTGCCGTGTCATTCAAACATTTCAGTGCTCGAGTTTTACTTGATGCTTTCTTTACGCGTCTCCAGCCACCACGTTCAGACACGTTCTGGCTTCACATGGAGACATCCTTGAAGCGGTCCGTCAGGTCCAGTCCAGACAGCGGTAACGCATGCAAACACTCGACCGGCGCGCAGACGTGAGGAAGCGCAGCTTCATTTGTGCTCGTCTGACTCTGTTGCCAGGCCACGAGCGCTCTTGTCCTCCACTGGTGCGTTTCCAGCCCACCAGCAACCAGAGAACGGGGGGGTTTCCATCCCTGCAGAGGTGTTTCAGGCAAGTCTGCAGGTCCTGAAGATCCAGAGACAGAAGAGGGATGCTAAGACAACAGGTAGGGAGCTCCTTTTCTGTCTCTTTTTCCTGGTTTCCCGTAAACCAGAGATGTTACCAGCAAAGTTAGGAAGAAAGAGGACGGGAGGATGTGTTGCATCAGCTTCACCGCACGTTTAGTTGCCTCCAGTCTGAAACCTGAACTGAAACTGTCAGTTCTGACGTCTTCTGCAGTAGAAAGATGTCAAGTTGCTCCCAGCAGCAGCGCTCATGGTGGCTCAGTCCACCTGGAAACCGTTTCTTTTGTCTTCAGGTAGTTTTTTTTTAAAGTGATGTGGATGGAAGTGTGTTCTGTGGCTGAGGAGCGCCCTCTTGGCTCTGTCAAAGGAAAGGGAGCCTCCTTCTGCTCCAGTTAGGGTTACTGAAGGCTCTGGATGTTTGATTCCAATGAAGACAGCTGATACATTTGAGTTTTCTTTGGTCTGACTCCAGATCAGACATCATATTAGTTACATCATATTAGATTGTGATTTCTTGATTCTCCAATTTATTCAAGTGGGTTTGCTTTGCCAGAACCGTTGCAGTGGGACGACGTGGAGCTGATGGCTCAGTGGTCCGGATGCTCCTCGGCACCGCCGCCGCTCCGATGTCAACACAGTGACCTCGACAAGTACCGCTCCATATCTGGCATCTGCAATAACAGGTGGCTGAACAAACTCTTGATTGTGCAGTATGTCTGTGAAGGTTCTCGGTCATCCCGCTTGGGTAATTCTGGTAGTTGAACCACAGCAACTGGGCTGGAGCTCCTAAAGAGCCAGTGAGCTGACGGAGCCTCCTGGATGAGAGCGAATCAGCCAACGGTCCAGTTGCTGTGATACAGCACATTAGACGCTTTCCTTTGGAATATGTCCTTCATGGTATGGAGGAATGTCCCTCTGTCCTTCTGTCCTCCACGTCCAACCTTCCAAACAGCAGCATTTCTTTCATAAATGTATCTCTGATGGCCCCTCTAAAACTTGACTTCCTCAGAAGTTACTAATGTTCACAACACACTGATTTGTTCATGCTCTGGACCGGAGGATGTCCCCTCCAGCAGTAACTCCACGGTTGTCTTTGTCAGGGAAAATCCGCTCTGGGGGGCCGCCAGCATGCCCTTGGTCAGATGGCTTCCAGCGGAATATGAAGATGGACAGCGAGAACCCAAAGGCTGGAACAGGGGACGGCTCTACAATGGGGTCCCGCTTCCCTCGGTAGGCTACAAAAACCCCTATCAGGCTTGGAGGGGAAACTGATGATTACTGCAGTTATTACCTTTGTTGTTCCATTTCTTGTTACATCTATTGGTGCTATGGGATATCTGAGCTTCTTCTTGCCTTTTAAAATGGAAATGCTCTTGAAATAGATCATCACTGTGAAACAGGAGGAAGAGCGGGTGGGGTTTCCAATGAGCAGCTTCCTGTAGGCGTGTTGTTAAATGTCCCCAGGTCACAGAGGTCAGCAGGAGGATAGTGAGGAGCACCGAAGCAGCAGGCGTCGACATCTACTCTCACATGCTGGTGGAGTGGGGCCAGTTCATCGATCATGATATCAGCTTTACCCCTCAAAGCAGTGCCACCGACTGCCTGACGACCTGTACGAATATCCGCCTGTGCTTTCCCATTCAGGTACGTGCAAACATACGTGTTTGCTTTTCTTCATCTCTCATGTGTCCGTCCGTGTGCCCAGACTGGCGTGTCCCTGCTACATCAACAGCTGACAGGTTAAATGTTGTGTTGATTAGCGCTCCTATGCTAATGAGATAAGAGCTAGTGTTGGTTAAACCAATCGCCCTCCTCTCCTCAGACAGGCGATGCGCAGGGCTGCTTGCCTTTCTTCCGCTCCGTGGCTGCCTGCTCCCTCAGCCTCTGGCCGGACGTTGAGCAGGTTCTGCAGCGCCAGCAGATCAACACCGTCACCTCCTTCATGGACGCGTCGCAGATTTACGGCAGCACTGCAGAGGTGCAGCTCTCCCTCCGGGACCTTGCAGGCCTGAATGGGAAACTCGTCATCAACAGCAAGTTCAGGGATCCCAATGGAAGGGATTTCCTTCCGCCTGTTGGCAAACGTTCACGCTGCCGGCAGAGTCCAGAGGGGGAGCGCGTGGAGTGTTTCCATGCTGGAGACAGTCGGGCCAACGAGGGTTTGCACCTGGCTTCCCTCCACACGCTCTTTCACAGGGAGCACAACCGGATCGCAGCGGCATTGAAAGGCATGAATGATCACTGGAGCCCAGAGATGATCTACCAAGAGACGCGCAGGATCATCGCAGCTCTGCTTCAGGTACGTGAGCTTCAGTTAAGCTGCAGAAGAGCGCTGGCCACAAACAGGCACCAGTTAATCATCAGTCCGTTTAGGGTTCACGTTCCGAGGTTAAAGAAAGCAGCAGTCTGCTTTTACATTTTGATTTGGATTATTTTGAGATTACTTCGTTAGCATTACACGGTGGTTAGCAGTAAAGACCCACGTCCTGCAGGTCCTGCTGAGGTTGCCAGCGGTCCTGCCTACAACTTCTTGTACTTTACTCTTATTTACTGTAGAGAAAAGGAGCGGAGTGTTTCAGCCTCCGAGCAGAACCAGAGCTGAGGGTGATTGGCCGACTGAACAAACTCTGCTCTGGAATAGAGCTCCAACTTGTTAATTGTTTTAGCCGAATGGAGCTCAGGTTTTCAACAGTGGGTGGCTAACGTTAGCACGGTTTGCTAACGTGGTGGTCGTCCAGGCTACAGAAGAACTAGGCTGGTTCTCCATCAGCTCAAACAGGAAGTAGATGTGTTTGACACGAGGGAACCATCAGGAGGAGGTTTCTGCTGTCTCAGAGCTGCGTTGATGCAGCAGCTTCACCACCGTGTGGTGCTAAAGCAGGAAGAAAACATCTGTTTACTCTGGCACCTTCAGCACCAAAATACCCGAAACATAAAAGGGCATCTTCATCTTCTGAGAGGACCGACAGAACCCAGCGGGGGGGCAGCTTTGATATTATGGAATCAGAGGAGCCCCCCCCCCCATGTGGCCCGGCTCCCAGCCAGCCTCGCACTGTGGCGGGGGGTAAAAATCGTCTCCTGCCTGTCGGGCCGCTCTCGTGGTCAGATATTGGTTGTGTTTATCTGATAATCATCAGAATTATTGGATTTCTACATGCAGTAAACAGAAAAACATCAAAGTTCCTCAAGCTGTCTGACTAATTTGCCAGCTGATATTAATTATGCATCACAGTTCTTTGCACTTGGTGTTCCCTTAATTATCTCTAACTTTGAGTCCCTCATCTCACAGCTTTGAGCCTCCTCGGCTCCTCTGGGGCAGAAGGAGGAGATTTATTACCCCACAGAGGTGGCAGATGTATGATGAGTAGTGCAGCAGTGCTCCTGCTTTAATGCCACTCACAGGAGGGTGAAGGTTGCTGGAAACTGCCCCAGGAGGCTGGCTGTGCCACCGAGGGAGGCATCGGGAGCTCTTCTGCTCAGACCCTTCTGGGATGGAGGAGGACACAGGCAGCTACTGACGCAGGATTCCTTACAGAAGGGAAGAAACCTCAGCAGCCGTCGTGCTGATTGCAGCTACATCTCCATCAGGAAGTGAGGAAATCAGGGACTTCCAGGCATCGTCCGAATGAAGCCTGTTTGAACCACTGAGGGTCTGATAGCATCATTGATAGCATCAGAAACATTAGCTGAGGAACTCCAAACCACTCCAGGTCATAATAAGGTGGACACCAGTCTGCCCAGTTTAATTACCAAGGTTTCTGAATTTGCCTTTTGTAGCCAGTAAACAGGCGAGAAGCAGGTTGAGCAGGATTCAGCAGCTTCTGCTGCAGGCTGCTAGCATCATTAATGATACCGGCCGACGCCACCAGGCTTCATCAGCAGCACCAGGAGGGACAAGATTCCATCCCACCAGAGGGCTGCTTGGGATGAAGAATAAACCGGAATGTTTGTGAGGTAGAGAGCTAACGTGACTGTGGAATAGCAGCAGCTACTTCCTGGTGACTCAGGAGAAGCTTGAGTGTTTACATTTATAGGCTGTGTGTGTGTGTGTGTGTGTGTGTGTGTGTGTGTGTGTGTGTGTGTGTGTGTTTCAGCAGGACATACTGAAGATCTGTTGTTTTGGGCGATCTGTGCACTCACAGGTTTAATGTCAGAAAGATTCAGCCAATTTTGTGCCTTAGTTTGACTTCTCCATCAGCCTGGTCGCTGCTCCTCATGGGATGAGGGTCCTTCTCTTCCCAGAAAGCCTCCTAAGATAAACTACCGGCCATGTTAATCACATGTCTGCAGAATGTTGGTGCCAGCGACAGACAGAGGGAAACATGAAATCCTGAGACACATTTGGCTGACAGGTCGCAGCCTCCTGATTAATGTTGGACCGTTTGGTGACCTCTGTAGCTCAGCTGCAGCTCAGGAGTTGTGGAAGCCACCTTTGGGGAAATGTCAGATGAGCAGATGAGACCAAAGACATCTTAGACACAGAGCAAGTTAGGCCACAGGCTGACCAAGGACACCAGCACATCATCTCCTCCAACGCCATCTTCTCCTTCCTGTCCATCGTCTCTTCACACCAACTAACTTCCTGTCCTCTCTAATTACGTCCATACCTCCAGTCTTAGTTCCGCCTCTAGGGTTCCTGCCTCTAGGGCTCCTGTCTGTAGGGCTCCTGCCTGTAGGGTTCCTGCCTCTAGGGCTCCTGTCTGTAGGGCTCCTGCCTGTAGGGCTCCTGCCTGTAGGGCTCCTGCCTCTAGGGCTCCTGTCTGTAGGGCTCCTGCCTCTAGGGCTCCTGCCTCTAGGGCTCCTGCCTGTAGGGCTCCTGCCTCTAGGGCTCCTGCCTCTAGGGCTCCTGCCTCTAGGGCTCCTGCCTCTAGGGTTCCTGCCTCTAGGGCTCCTGCCTCTAGGGCTCCTGTCTGTAGGGCTCCTTCCTGTAGGGTTCCTGCCTCTAGGGCTCCTGCCTGTAGGGCTCCTGCCTCTAGGGCTCCTGCCTGTAGGGCTCCTGCCTCTAGGGCTCCTGCCTCTAGGGCTCCTGCCTGTAGGGCTCCTGCCTGTAGGGTTCCTGCCTCTAGGGCTCCTGCCTGTAGGGTTCCTGCCTCTAGGGCTCCTGCCTGTAGGGCTCCTGCCTCTAGGGCTCCTGCCTCTAGGGCTCCTGCCTGTAGGGCTCCTGCCTGTAGGGCTCCTGCCTGTAGGGCTCCTGTCTGTAGGGCTCCTGCCTGTAGGGCTCCTGTCTGTAGGGCTCCTGCCTGTAGGGCTCCTGTCTGTAGGGCTCCTGCCTGTAGGGCTCCTGCCTGTAGGGCTCCTGCCTCTAGGGCTCCTGCCTCTAGGGCTCCTGCCTGTAGGGCTCCTGTCTGTAGGGCTCCTGCCTGTAGGGCTCCTGTCTGTAGGGCTCCTGCCTCTAGGGCTCCTGTCTGTAGGGCTCCTGCCTCTAGGGCTCCTGCCTGTAGGGCTCCTTCCTCTAGGGCTCCTGCCTCTAGGGCTCCTGCCTCTAGGGCTCCTGCCTCTAGGGCTCCTGCCTCTAGGGCTCCTGCCTCTAGGGCTCCTTGCTCTAGGGCTCCTGCCTCTAGGGCTCCTGCCTGTAGGGCTCCTGCCTCTAGGGCTCCTGCCTGTAGGGCTCCTGTCTGTAGGGCTCCTGCCTGTAGGGCTCCTGCCTCTAGGGCTCCTGCCTCTAGGGCTCCTGCCTCTAGGGCTCCTGCCTGTAGGGCTCCTGCCTCTAGGGCTCCTGCCTGTAGGGCTCCTGCCTGTAGGGCTCCTGCCTCTAGGGCTCCTGCCTGTAGGGCTCCTGCCTCTAGGGCTCCTGCCTGTAGGGCTCCTGCCTCTAGGGCTCCTGCCTGTAGGGCTCCTGCCTCTAGGGCTCCTGCCTGTAGGGCTCCTGCCTCTAGGGCTCTTGCCTGTAGGGCTCTTGCCTCAGTTCCAACCTCAGTGTACTTCCACTCATATATGTCCCTCCTCTGGACATGTCCAAGCATCTCAGTCTGGCTGTAATGTTGGCTACGCCATCATGGTGGACCAGATCAGGGTTCTTCTTTAAAAAGGTTTCCGTCAAAGACCAAGGATGTGACCTTCAGTAACAAGTGTTTATTATCACATTATTGGTCTGCGTTCTTTGAGTTTATTATTCTTGTTATTATTATTAGCATTGAAACCATCATATGTATTGCTCCACCTACTGGTGACAGGAAGTTACATGCTTCGAGCCCCTAGTACCCTTTAAAAGAGCTTTTAAACTTTGTACGTAGGCTGGAACTGTTGAAAAATTCCATATTATGGGTTTGGCCACTAAAAGACAGACCTCCGAACTGTGCCACAGCCTGATCCCTGTTACTGTTGAACGTAGCATCAAACGTAGCATTCTTTTCCCAGTAGGTGAAATCCCATCTGGCAGCCAGTCGCTGTTCCACAGCCCTTAACGCTCACGTCAAGACACCCACTTTGCTTTAATGCTACGCCCACTAGAAATAAAGAAAGCTAGGCTACTCGTAGCCTCCTCGTTGACACTGAAGATGCCCAATAGAGCCTTGATGACGCCACCATAGCGCCCTCTCTGCTGTCTGCAAATGTGTCATTTTTACAGCATGAGGACGTGCACATAAGGACACGCTAAGGATCATTTTTGAGCCGCATCTTTAGTGGCGTACGACAATCATACCGTTTTTGGCTTGATTTATGCTGCTAAATGATGACTTCGGCTTCAACTGAAGGAAAGACGCGCTGAATTGCTGAAGATGCTGAATGAAAGGAGTGTGTGTAGGTGTGTGACCATTAAAACTGTCCTGGGAATGAGGTGGTGACCTATGACCTTATGAATAGCAATCTCAGCAGGAATGTCGCTAATGTTCTTCTACTGAAACTTAAACATCCTCCAAAGACAGGAAGTCTCCTTTTAACTGGGCTTATTTACCTTCAGCGTTTCATCTCGAATGCTTTCCCCCCCAGATTATAACCATGAGAGACTATGTTCCAAAAATTATTGGTGCAGAGTCTTGGGAGGATCACATGGGACCGTACTGCGGGTACGACCCATCGGTGAACCCGTCGGTGGCCAATGTGTTTTCCACGGCTGCGTTGAGGTTCGGCCACGGTACCATCTCCCCAAAGGTCAGCAGGCTAAACCAGAGCTTTCAAGAACATGAGCTCTTCCCCAGCCTGAACCTGCACAACAACTTCTTCGTTCCCTGGAGATTCACCCAAGAAGGTGAGGACAGTCGACGTGATCTAAAAGATCCAAAACACAGCTTAAAAAGCCCCAGAGGGACCGAAACATATCTCACTTCCTCATGTCGTGACCTCAAACATGAGAGTTTTTGTATTTTCAGCCTTCAAGTCTTCAGAATAACTAATGGCAGCTGTTGGTTTATTGGCAGGTTGTAAAAGGAGAGTTTTAGGATACTTAACTGGGAAATACTCCTTAAAATACTTCAATACTCCTTTGTCAGTTAGTGTTTTTCCACCTAGCGGTCAGGGTTAGGTTAGGGTCAGGGTTAGGTTAGGGTTAGGCTCAGGGTTAGGTTAGGGTGCTAACGTGACTGTGGAATAGCAGCAGCTACTTCCTGGTGACTCAGGAGAAGCTTGAGTGTTTACATTTATAGGCTGTGTGTGTGTGTGTGTGTGTGTGTGTGTGTGTGTGTGTTTCAGCAGGACATACTGAAGATCTGTTGTTTTGGGCGATCTGTGCACTCACAGGTTTAATGTCAGAAAGATTCAGCCAATTTTGTGCCTTAGTTTGACTTCTCCATCAGCCTGGTCGCTGCTCCTCATGGGATGAGGGTCCTTCTCTTCCCAGAAAGCCTCCTAAGATAAACTACCAGCCATGTTAATCACATGTCTGCAGAATGTTGGTGCCAGCGACAGACAGAGGGAAACATGAAATCCTGAGACACATTTGGCTGACAGGTCGCAGCCTCCTGATTAATGTTGGACCGTTTGGTGACCTCTGTAGCTCAGCTGCAGCTCAGGAGTTGTGGAAGCCACCTTTGGGGAAATGTCAGATGAGCAGATGAGACCAAAGACATCTTAGACACAGAGCAAGTTAGGCCACAGGCTGACCAAGGACACCAGCACATCATCTCCTCCAACGCCATCTTCTCCTTCCTGTCCATCGTCTCTTCACACCAACTAACTTCCTGTCCTCTCTAATTACGTCCATACCTCCAGTCTTAGTTCCGCCTCTAGGGTTCCTGCCTCTAGGGCTCCTGTCTGTAGGGCTCCTTCCTGTAGGGTTCCTGCCTCTAGGGCTCCTGCCTGTAGGGCTCCTGCCTCTAGGGCTCCTGCCTGTAGGGCTCCTGCCTGTAGGGCTCCTGCCTGTAGGGTTCCTGCCTCTAGGGCTCCTGCCTGTAGGGCTCCTGCCTCTAGGGCTCCTGCCTCTAGGGCTCCTGCCTGTAGGGCTCCTGCCTCTAGGGCTCCTGTCTGTAGGGCTCCTGCCTGTAGGGCTCCTGCCTCTAGGGCTCCTGCCTGGAGGGTTCCTGCCTCTAGGGCTCCTGTCTGTAGGGCTCCTGCCTGTAGGGCTCCTGCCTCTAGGGCTCCTGTCTATAGGGCTCCTGCCTCTAGGGCTCCTGCCTCTAGGGCTCCTGCCTGTAGGGCTCCTGCCTGTAGGGCTCCTGCCTCTAGGGCTCCTGCCTGTAGGGTTCCTGCCTCTAGGGCTCCTGCCTGTAGGGTTCCTGCCTGTAGGGCTCCTGCCTCTAGGGCTCCTGCCTGTAGGGTTCCTGCCTCTAGGGCTCCTGCCTGTAGGGCTCCTGCCTCTAGGGCTCCTGCCTCTAGGGCTCCTGCCTGTAGGGCTCCTGCCTCTAGGGCTCCTGTCTGTAGGGCTCCTGCCTGTAGGGCTCCTGCCTCTAGGGCTCCTGCCTGGAGGGTTCCTGCCTCTAGGGCTCCTGTCTGTAGGGCTCCTGCCTGTAGGGCTCCTGCCTCTAGGGCTCCTGCCTCTAGGGCTCCTGCCTCTAGGGCTCCTGCCTCTAGGGCTCCTGCCTGTAGGGCTCCTGCCTGTAGGGCTCCTGCCTCTAGGGCTCCTGCCTGTAGGGTTCCTGCCTCTAGGGCTCCTGCCTGTAGGGTTCCTGCCTGTAGGGCTCCTGCCTCTAGGGCTCCTGCCTGTAGGGTTCCTGCCTCTAGGGCTCCTGTCTGTAGGGCTCCTTCCTGTAGGGTTCCTGCCTCTAGGGCTCCTGCCTGTAGGGCTCCTTCCTCTAGGGCTCCTGCCTCTAGGGCTCCTGTCTGTAGGGCTCCTGCCTCTAGGGCTCCTTCCTCTAGGGCTCCTGCCTCTAGGGCTCCTTGCTCTAGGGCTCCTGCCTCTAGGGCTCCTGCCTGTAGGGTTCCTGCCTGTAGGGCTCCTGCCTCTAGGGCTCCTGCCTGTAGGGTTCCTGCCTCTAGGGCTCCTGTCTGTAGGGCTCCTTCCTGTAGGGCTCCTGCCTGTAGGGCTCCTGCCTGTAGGGCTCCTGCCTCTAGGGCTCCTGCCTGTAGGGTTCCTAGGTAGGTTAGGGTTAGGCTCAGGGTTAGGTTAGGGTCAGGGTTAGGTTAGGGTCAGGGTTATGTTAGGTTAGGGTCAGGGTTAGGTTAGGGTCAGGGTTAGGTTAGGGTCAGGGTTAGGTCAGGGTTAGGTTAGGTTAGGGTCAGGTTAGGTTAGGGTCAGGGTTAGGTTAGGGTTAGGTTAGGGTCAGGGTTAGGTTAGGGTCAGGGTTAGGTTAGGGTCAGGGTTAGGTTAGGGTCAGGGTTAGGTTAGGGTTAGGTTAGGGTTAGGGTCAGGGTTAGGTCAGGGTTAGGTTAGGGTTAGGTTAGGGTCAGGGTTAGGTTAGGGTTAGGTTAGGTTAGGTTACGGTTAGGTTAGGGTTAGGTTAGGGTCAGGGTTAGGTTAGGTTAGGTTAGGTTAGGTTAGGTTAGGGTCAGGGTTAGGTTAGGGTTAGGGTTAGGGTTAGGGTCCAAGAGCCCAATGTTAAAGAATAACCAGCCAACTGGACTGACCCGTCTAGAACAGACCATGAGCTGTAGCGTAGACCCACCAATCCCTTCCTGGATTCATAGGGTTAGGGTCAGGGTTAGGTTAGGGTCAGGGTTAGGGTTAGGGTTTTCAAGCGGACTGAAACACGGAGCCGTCATCGCTGCGACACAGAACCGAATCAGGAACGACTTCTTCTGGCTCATACGCTGCTCTGTGTCCGCAGGGGGAGTCGACCCGCTCGTCAGAGGTGCGATCGGCACGCCGGCGGACACTCGCAACACACACATGTTTTTGTCAGATGAGGTGACGGACCGGCTGATCGTTCTCAACGTTCCGCGGCTCATGGATCTGGCTGCCCTGAACCTCCAGAGAGGACGAGATCACGCTCTGCCAGGTTTGTGAAGGAGGCTGGACCGCACTGGCGTCGGCGTTATCCCGACGCCGCTGCAGGCTTTGGTCTTTAGTGGGAACAGGTGAGGAGAGACAACAGCCTAATGGCGTCTCCTCCACCATCTCTGCTGAGCTGCCAGGGAAATAATCATGTGATGCAGAGCAGCACTGCACTGTCCTCACATCCCTGCTACTACTGCTAATGCTGCTAATGGTGCTAATGCTGCTAATGCTGCTACTGCTGCTAATGCTGCTAATGCTGCTGCTAATGCTAATGCTGCTAATGCTAATGCTGCTAATGCTGCTACTGCACCTTGGAAGACCCACAACAGCCTCAGCTAATATGTGACCAATTGTTCATGTCCGTGAGGCAGACCGAGTCCAGCAGCAACCCTGCCAGGGATTGATGATACTGGTTGGTAGTTCACTGATTGGTAGTTCACTGATTGGTAGTTCACTGATTGGTAGTTCACTGATTGATAAGACAACGTGCTCCTCGGTGCTTTCCTTGCACATCTACTGTGAAATTAGTTGTGTAACTCTCACAAACCAGCTGAATGTGCCGAACTGTTTATTTTAGTAACGATAATTAGCCACACTAATAGCTCCATTTTGAAAGGTGAGGCTATCTTTAACAAACAGACTGGGGAACTCATTCATCCCCCGAGCCATCAGACTGTTCAGCTCCTCACTGGGGGGGAGGAGGGCCAACAGGAGAACTGGAATAACACTGCAATAACATAATACTGGGACATCCATTCATTCAGTTCATTCATTCATTCAGTTCATTTATTTACATTTCTATAGTTTTATATTTTATATTTATATTCTATTTTTAATTTATTCTATTTTATTTCTTATTTTACTCTATTTTTATTATCTTTAATAGGTTTTTATGGTGTGTAATGGTGGTGGGTAATTTTGTACAGTGCTGTATGTTTTTTTGGAGATGCTAATTTCCCTAATGGACCCCCCCTAAAGGGATCAATAAAGTACTCTGATTCTGATTCTGATCTCTCCTCAAAGATCAACGCACTCCTTATTTTAGCGTGAATGAGCCCTTTCATCTTGACGTCAGGGTCTCATTTTCCTGTTGTGTTATTTGCCAGGGTACAACGCCTGGAGACAATTCTGCGGACTGAAGCGCATCCAAACGCTAAGTGATTTGAAAGCGGTTGTTGGAAACTGCAGGGTTGCCAGGAAGATCTGGAACATGTACAAACATCCCGACAACATCGACGTTTGGCTTGGAGGGCTGTTTGAAAAGTTCCTGCCGGGCGCCAGGGTGGGGCCGCTGTTCTCCTGCCTGATCGGACGGCAGATGAAGGCCATCCGCGATGGCGACCGGTAAGACTGGAGCTTCCGCTACATGTAGGAGGAAGCTCCAGGAGGTTGATGCGATGCTGTTTCCTCAGGTTCTGGTGGGAGGCTGAAGGCGTCTTCACCAGACTCCAGAAGGCTGCGCTTTTAAACGGCTCTCTGTCTCGAATCATCTGCGACAACACCGACATCAAGCAGCTGCTCCCCGATTCCTTCCTCTTTAGACAATATCCCTCTGGGTACACCTCGTGTGACCAGCTTCCATCAGTCAATCTGGAAGCTTGGAGAGAGGAGGAAAGCCAAGGTGGACTTGAGGAATACCAGCGTGGCCGTTTTGATGATTCATGACAAATAACTCATTTGTTGAATTCCAGAGCTAAAATGCTGCGGCAGGCCTGGGACGGTGGAGAACGGGGATTTTATTTTGTCTTCTACCTCTGGCAAACTGGCCGCTCACTACTCCTGTTACCATGGTTTCCAGTTGAGGGGTGCAGCTGCCATAGTTTGCGAGGGAACGCGATGGAGTGATCCACCCCCCCGCTGTGAACGTAAGTAAGGACACTTTGGCTCCAGATGTCTTCAGGAAGTCTGACGGGCTGAGCTGCCAGCCTGAGAAGCATCTGGGAGCTTCCTCAAACATTCATCAGCGTCTGCAGGAACTAACGAACAATCCAAATGTTCCACAGGGGCTCCTTCCTCTCCAGACTGTGGACCGTCTGCAGGTCAGTCACAGCTCACGTTCCTGGTGCCAAAATCAGCATCTCCACAAGCTTCAGGCTCATTTTGGACATGAGCCTCATGATTGATCCGGTCTTTGTTAGGTCACATTTTGATCAGGAAGTGAGATACACACATGAGGATGATCAGGCTCATTTTGTCACATTTTTAACCCTAACCCCTAATCCTAACCCTCTAACCCTAACCCTAACCCTCTAACCCTAACCCTAACCCTCTAACCCTAACCCTCTAACCCTAACCCCTAATCCTAACCCTAACCCTAACCCTAACCCTCTAACCCTAACCCTCTAACCCTAACCCCTAATCCTAACTCTAACCCCAACCCCCTAACCCTCTAA